>NC_044565.1:2073315-2228315 GCF_007565055.1 Rhinopithecus roxellana
CAAATAAAATTTCCAAATTTCAGAGATTTGTCTCCATGTTTTGACTTTGACACACTCTTCTGCTAGAACTCTGCAGCGGCCAAGGCCCCTATGGTGGTCCCAAGTGTTCTGCAAGCCCGTTTCCCTTCCACCCCTGAAGCTGTCACTGGCTTGCTCACTGTGTCTTGGGCTTACCAGGCAAGGTTCTACATCATAGCATTTGCATGTGTGGTCCCCCTACGTGGCATACTCTTCCCCAGATCCTTGAGTGGGTAACTTCCTCAACTCCTTTAAGTTTGTGCCAGCCGTCACCTACTCAACTATTCAAAAACCACAGACTCAACCATCTCCCACTCAGGCACTCCTGATCCCCATGACCCTGTTCTGTTCTCCTCCAGAACTTGCTGCCTTCAACATTTATCATACTCAACTGTTCATTGTCTGTTTCCTGTGCTAGAATGTAAGCTGCTCCAGGGCAGGGATTTTTGTCTCCACTGTGTACTGGTGAATCCCAGGTGCCTAGAACAAGGACTGGCATATAACAGACACTCAGTAAATATTTGGTGTTGATGACAGTGGAGAGTGGTCAGGGATGGCTTCTGAGTGGATGGCTGAACTGTATCTTGAAAGATACCTCACAAACTGAGAAGAGACTAAATTTCTCTGTGTCTCACTTGACTCATCTGTAAAATAAGGAGTTTAGTGTTACTCAACAGCTCTAAGACATTTTAAAGAGCCACTTTTGGCAGCCTCAAGTTGCATACTTGGGCCACTGGTGTTACTGCAAATTTGAACCTCACTTGGAATTCTGGTCTCATCCCTAAGATGTCCTTAGACTAAAAATAAGCTAGATCATGTATATCAGAGTCTGGAGTATGGGAAAACCTTAGACACACAGAACTGGAAGAGAATATAGATATGTCTTTGTTGAAGCAGAAGGAAACTCTGGCCACTGGGGAGAATACAGCTGCTGGGGAGAAGGCAGGGACATAAACTTTAAAATCCCTCTTAAAGGGGACAACTGTATCCCCAGCTTGCCACTTTGTGTTTTACCCCTGCCTGAGTGAATTGTTTCAATGGAGCATATTAGTGAACTTCACAATGGTAAACCAGCTTTGAGGTAATGCTTAAATTTGGATTAACAGGCTGAATAGTCAAGCATAGTAAGTTAATTGATTGCAGGAGTGCCTTTTGAAAGATGCATTAGCTGCTACTGTTGAGTTTGCTGTTTGAAGGGCTTGCCAAGGGGAAAGACTTTACCATTTATAGTGTTAGATCTTTACTGATTGTAAATAAGTTCATTTAAAGTGTAT
This sequence comes from Rhinopithecus roxellana, assembly GCF_007565055.1. Lineage (NCBI taxonomy): Eukaryota > Metazoa > Chordata > Mammalia > Primates > Cercopithecidae > Rhinopithecus > Rhinopithecus roxellana. The sequence goes on from NC_044565.1 coordinate 2,074,608, forward strand.
AAAAGAAATCAGTTTCCTCTGTAACTCCCAGACCTTAAACAACAAAATGATCACTTTATACCTTAAATTTAGCCCCATAAAAGGTATAGCTTTGCCATGACTAAAATGGAACACTCACCTCAATAAATCTTTGAGTTCTGACCCTAAAGACTCTCGCTGGGCCTGTTCCATCTGAGACACAAGCAGACAGCCCAGTGTCTTGGGAGTTTAATCACCAGGTCCTTTGTCTCCCATTCTCTTCCTCTGAGCTGTTGGGAATGGGAAGGGAAAACCCTGTAGGGTTGGGTGATGTGCTCAAGCTCTTCACCTGCCCTGACCAGTACCAGCAGACACACACCCCACAAGGCTGAGACTTAGAGGAGGTAGGCAGGAATACCAAGTAGATGGGCTAGGTGTGTGATTCGCCATAGTCTTCAATGAGCTCTGAAATATCACTTTTTCGGTGTTACAGGAACAGTGTTCAAACACTGCCTTATGAGAAAAGAGGTATAACTCCCTGAGTGGAATGTACACATCACAAAGCAGTTTCTCAGAAAGCTTCTCTCCAGTTTTTCTTTTTTTTTTGAGACAGTTTTCTTCTTGTTGCCCAGGCTGGAGTGCAGTGGCGCCATCTCGGCTCACTGCAACCTCTGCCTCCTGAGTTCAAGTGATTCTCCTGCCTCAGCCTCCTGAGTAGTTGGGATTACAGGCACCTGCCACCACACCCAGCTAATTTTTTGTATTTTTAGTAGAGACAGGGTTTCACCATGTTGGCCAGGCTGGTCTTGAACTCCTGACCTCAGGCGATCCACCCGCCTCAGCCTCCCAAAGTTCTGGGACTACAGGCATGAGCCACCGTGCACAGCCTTAAACATTTCATCTCTAACTTCCTCTCTCTCTTGCCCTGCTACAGCAACCAAAGAGGTCACGAGTTGTACATGGTGTTGCTACAAGGTAGTTGAACGTCCATATGTAGCCTGAGCCCCTGCTTGAGCAGGTGGAGCATATCCTCCAATCGACCCACATTGGAAATGTAGCATTAGTGAGAAAGAAACTTCTTTGTGTCAAGCCACTGAGATTTGGGTGTTGTTTGAGCTGCAGCATAGCATGGGTTATGCTGACGAATACAGTGAGCTGCCTTTGCCTTATTAATAGCTAACACTGTTGAGTGCTCCATCATTCCAGGCACCAAGCTATAAGTTTTGCATGCATTACCTATTATTTCACAACCACCTTCTGAGATATACGATAGCATTATGTTATATTTTACATATATATAATATGTGTGTGTGTGTGTATATATATATAAACTCTAGGGCTACAGCATAGCTGTATATACAAATCTCACATATATATCAGTGGTCCACAACCTTTTTGACACCAGAGACCAGTTTTGTGGAAGACAAGTTTTCCACTGACCAGGGATGGGGGGTGAGGGGAGGGGTGGGGATGGTTTTGGGATGATTAAAGCACATTACATTCATTGTGCACTTTACTTCTATTATTATTACATTGTAATATATAATGAAATATACAAATGTATGTTGGCATACATTATGTTCTATACAAATATACAACATAGTGTAGAATCAGTGGGAGCCCTGAGCTTGTTTTCCTGCAACTAGAGGGTTCCCATCTAGGGGTGATAGGAAACAATGACAGATCATCAGGGGTTAGATTCTCATAAGGAGCACACAACCTAGATCCCTCCCATGTGCAGTTCACAATAGGGTTCACACTCCTAGGAGAAACTAATGCCGCCACTGATCTGAGAAGGGGGTGGAGCTTGGGTGGTGGGGAGTGGCTGTATATACAGATGAAGTTCCACTTGCTCTGCAGCCCTGTTCCTAACAGGCCATGAACCAGTGCCAATTCATGGCCTGGGGTTGCGATATATATTATATAGCTCTGGATCATATATATCAATAGTATAGATGGCAAGGCACAGTGGCTCACGCCTGTAATCCCAGCAGTTTGGGAGGCTGAGGTGGGCAGATTGCTTGAGCTCAGAAGTTTAAGACCAGCCTGGGCAATGTGGCAAAACCCCATGGTGGGGGCAAGCCCTAGTGCAGGGGCTCAAGAGTCCCTTTACAGAGTTTTCTGGGGTTTTATTACCCTCTAGAGGTTTCCCATTGGTTACCTGGTGCCATTCCCAAGTAACCATTGGTACATTTCCCATTGGTTACTATGTAAATGAAGTAGTGGCCTTGCAACCAATCAGAGGCTGAAGTGTAGTTACAAAGGTTACACCCTATTCAAGCATCTGATTGGTTGTCGAAAGCAACCAATCAGAGGCTAAAGTGAAGTTACAGAGTTATACTCCTATGCAAATGTCTGATTGGTTGCAAAAAGCAACTAATCAGAGATACTTTCAACTTTCCATCTGCCACGCAGAAAAAAGGGGTGGGGGTTGAAAAGGGAGTAGCCTCTGGTTCATTTGTTACTTAGGTGTGGAAAGTTGGGGTTTTCCTTTTGATTTAGTTTTAGGAAGTCAGCATGAATTGACCTTACGCTTCCTGCCTCCCGACCCTATTCTACTGCCTCAATTCTACAGTCACTTTCCAGTGTTGCAAGTATCTCAAGCCTGCTTTCACTATGTAGACCCAGTCATTCCTCGAATATGTGCTTCCTTCTGGGGCTTCTGCTCACCAATTACCTGCTCAGCGCTTCCAATTTGATGTCTTAGTGTGCTCAAGGATGAACTCAATGTGCTCTTCTTGCCCCATTTACCTAACTCCAATGTCACCAGCTCTTTCCTCAGTGTTCCCCATCTCAGTAAATGGTGCCCCCCTCCTGCTATTTGCTTATGTTGGAAACGTTGGAGTAGGGCTGCATCATTATCTTCTGGGATGCTTAGCACCAAAATGTGCCTTATTGTATTTTGAAATAAAAAAATGACTGCATATCATAAAGTAAATATTTAAAAATTCTAATTTTCCCATAGTAACAATTATGATGCTCTAAAAATGAATATCAAATCCTTTTCAAAATAATTTAAGGTCCCATCTTTGCTGTTGCTTTCAGAACTATTCGGTAGTCCAGCACTGTCTAGGAGTCAATAGTCAGAAGCCATTTCCTGTTGACTCTACGACCTAAAATATTTTCAAATCTTTCTACTCCTCTCTGGCACCAATGAACTGTACTCCAAGTCATCCTGACCACATATCTGAAATTCTGCAATAGCCTCTGAACCCTTCTCACTGCTCTAGTTTATTCTCTACATAGCATCCAGACCAGGCAGAATGATTTCAGGGACACACATAACTGATCCTGTTCTGTTGTTCTACGCCTAAAACTTCTCAGTGGTTTCACAGTGCCTTTAGGATAAAATCTCAGATCCTTAATAGGCCCAAGACCTTGCCACCTTGCTAGGAACCAGCCTCGCCTCTTGGTGTTCCTTTAAAGAGTCAAGCTCCTTATAAACATTTATGCACAATTTACTCTCTGCCAGGAGCTCTCTCCCCCTCCTGGCTTCCCTTTCTCCAGTTCTTAGATTTAATGTTCTTTCTTCAGATAAGCCTTTCTTAACCTCCTACACCAGGTCAATGCTTCTTGTTAAATACTTCCTTAGTAACCTCCGGTTTGCTTTGTAAGTAAAGGATTATTTGTGTAACTAATAGTTTAATGTCCCCTCTTCATGTTAATGCAAACTTCCTGAGGAAGAGTTGGTAACACACACGAGTAATTCAGGGATCTCTGAATCCAGTTGCGTCTGATTCTAGAGCTCATGTCCACAACTACCAAGTGTACATAAATCTGCTCATCCTGGAGGATGGCTTTTTGCTTCTTCATTTCATGATAGCCAAATGTTGATGCACGGGAAACCCTGCATCATATAACATCGCTGAGCAAATTCTACAGCAATGATGTTGTGCTGCTGGTGAACCCCACTTAACTCCATCCCGGCTCCAACTTTTCCATCTGTTATTCATAGAAGACCCCACTCTTACTTTAGAAGTTTGCTCCTCTCTAAATCCAGCCACTTTACTACCAGACTCTCTTAAACCACCCCATACTAAACATTCTTGTCCTGAGGTTCTGGAGGCTCAACCCCCCAGCCACCTACACTTCCATGACCAGCCCCTTCAGAATGCACAACTAACCCTATTTGTGGATGGCAGCTCCTTTATCAACCCTCAAGGAAACAGACAGGCAGGATATGCAGTAGTTACCTCTTGCACAGTTTTAGAGGCAAAACCCCTACCACAAGGGACCACATCACAGCAGGCAGAACTCACTGCACTAACCAAGGCACTCCTACTATCAAAAGGAAAAACAGTAAACATATACACAGATTCTAAATATGCTTTTCTAATTGCACACACTCATTCAGTCATCTGGAAAGAGAGAGGGTTTTTAACCACCAGCGGTACCCCTATTATTAACAAAAACCAAATACTCAAACTACTAGATGCACTGTCGGCACCTTCCAAGGTAGCCATTATACATTGTAAAGGGCACCAAACTTCATCTAACCCGGTAGCAGCTGGCAACAATTTCGCTGATGTCACTGCCAAGTCAGCCGCCGGATTTTCCACTCCTAAGCCTCCTTCTGCCTGTTTTCTCTCCCCCCAGTATGCCCCTAATTACACTCAGGAAGAAAAGGCTAAGCTATAAAAAATCCAACAGCCAAACTAGCTACAGGTCACTGGATCTATATTGATAACAAACTAGTTATTCCTGAAACACAACTCCATACCATTCTAACAGACATACATAATTCTTTACATATAGGACCCAAAGCCTTATATGATTTCCTGAATCCCCTCCTCCACTGTCCAACACTACAAAAACACTTACTTACAATCAACCAGCAGTGCTCTACCTGTCTAAAGGCAAATCCTCAAGGCGCATTGCGTAATCCCCATCCCAGCCATCAACTCAGAGGACACCAACCAGGTGAAGATTGGCAAATTGATTTTACACATATGCCAAGACATAAAAAATTCAAATACCTCTTAACCCTTGTGGACACCTTTTCCGGGTGGATCGAGGCCTATCCTACCACAGGAGAAACCGCTAACATTGTTGCCTCTATACTCACTGAACATATTATTCCTAGGTTTGGCCTCCCGGTCACTCTTCAATCCGACAATGGTCCAGCATTCATCTCTAAGGTAGTCCAACAGGTGGCAGCCCTCCTACACATCACCTGGAAACTCCACATCCCTTATAGGCCTCAGTCTTCTGGTAAGGTAGAAAAGGCTAACGCACTCATCAAACAGCAGCTCACCAAACTCTCAATCGAAACCCGGCAGTCGTGGGTAACTCTCCTTCCCTTAGCCCTGACCCGGCTGCGGGCAGCACCTCGAAGCCCAACAGGCCTCAGTCCGTTCGAATTAGTCTACGGACGGCCCCTAACCCTCCAACAAATACCTTCCCTGCCAGCCCCTTTGGCGAACTACCTCCCATATCTCACTCTTCTCAGACAACTCCTAAGACAACACGCTGAGTTAGCACACCCTCCTCCAACAGATGCCTACAACCCACATCTCTCCCTCAGTCCTGGGGACCAAGTATACATAAAAGATATCCAAGCCAAAGACTTACAGCCCAGGTGGAAAGGCCCATACATTGTCCTCCTGTCTACACATACAGCAGCAAAACTCCTAGGACACACGCATTGGATTCATATTTCCCAGCTAAAAAGGGCCCCCACTGGGAACAATCAGTGGACATCAGTTCAACTTTCCCCCACTCGCCTCAAACTTACAAAACTTTCTTAACTAGTTCATGCTCCCTGACCCCTGGCGCTTAGCTCGCTTTCTCACCATCCTCTACATAAACCTATTAGACTTTCAATACATAACCCCAGACCCATATCTACCTCCAGACAATAATCCAGAGCAGTGGTTCTCCCATCTCCTAACCTTCATCGAACATCTCCACTGCCCAATCCTTCCTTTCCGTTATTCAACTCCAAATTCATCCTGAGGTAATCATACTCAGGCACCCAATGGAGGCCAAAACGGCCCCCATTGAAGGCTATTTCTCGTGCAACTGCCCAATCCTTCCTTTCCGTTATTCAACTCCAAATTCATCCTGAGGTAATCATACTCAGGCACCCAATGGAGGCCAAAACGGCCCCCATTGAAGGCTATTTCTCGTGCAACTGATCTCTCTCAAAAACTCTTAACCATACAGCCACTAACTGATCCCTCTATGTCCCTGTGTCCTTGGTCCCCAGTCTAACTCTATACAGCCAGGCAGAAGTAGCAGAGCTTTTCCAGCAACTTTCCATGCCACTACGCCACTCCCGTCAAAACGGGCTGTTTTTCCTCCCTCTAGTTATTGGAATCAGCTGAAAGCCTGGCCTCCCTGCAGCGCCGAACTACCTCAATAGCCTAAGTAGCTGCCCAAAACAGGCAAGCCCTAGGCTTGTTTACAGCTGAAAAAGGAGGCACTTGTCTCTTCCTTAGAGAAGAGTGCTGCTATTATGTTAGTAAGTCAGGCCTAGCAGACACTAACATTCAAACCCTCAAATGCTTCCATACCTCGTTCCTATACTAATACTGTGCTTTATTTTATTCTTCATCCGTACGTCCAAATGCCAACCATGGGCCCCGACCTTAACAGCGCCCCTTAACAGCAGGAAGTAGCCAGACAGACCACGGCGCCCCTTTATCACTATTATCAATAAAAGGTTGGACTGTTTGGATGAACGGAGGCAAGATGGCGCACTTCCGGGTTCTTCATTCCCCCCCCCCAACTTTTCCCGCGCGCGCGAAAATCCAGCCGGGGACCCGGGAAGGTGCAGACCAACTAGGCATGCGCCAGGTGATGTCAATCTGAAGAGACCAAGATTTACCTGGTCGCACCTGCGGAACGCCCCCGGACACGCCCGTGCCCCGCCTATCGCCCTCCCACTCCTAGAAAAGCCGCTCCAGAGGATCGCCATGCGCGGACTTCCCAGCTTCCCCACTGCGGTCGGTTCGCCACTGCGGTCGGGACTGTTGGAACTCCGTCCGAGAGCCGTACGGGTGACCCTGGGGGCCCCTTTTGTCGGGGGCCAACAGACCTCTCCCTACCCACCTTCTTCCCTTGAAGCTAGGTGACCAAAATAAACTTGCAGTTTTACTCCTACCCTTGCCTAGTCGCTGGTTCTTTTGTACCCGCTCTGGTGGTCTTAGAAAAACAAAACACTCAGCTTTTACTTTCTGTTGACTACAGGCTGGACTAGCTGCGCTAGACTCCAGATCTCTTATTGTATAATCTCCACATGCTTAAACAGGGGTGACATTAACCACTTTACAGGGTTGTAATAGTTCTCATTTGGTCAATAAATACGTAATGAGCATTCAATATAGGCCAGACCTTGGTTTAGATGCTGGAGATGCCTTTAGCAGAGTGCTTATCTCCTTTAATGTTCCAGCTGGTCACTGTTACTAGTAGTGTCATAATTGTGTGTGGATGTTTGCTTATGTCACGGGGTATGAGATTTGTGACGTCTGCCACTCATGGCAGGGTCCTTGAGGCGCCTGGACCTCCAGCGGCACCAGGGCGTTGACTCCAGGGCATCCCTGGGCGGCGTGACCGCCTCTCTGCTCCAGGCCGCCAGAGGGCGCGTGGTCTCTACCGCCCCTCCGCTGTGCCTGAGTCTACCCCTTACCAGCCACCCGGCCTCTGTTCCCCTCCCCAGCGGCGCCTGCCCCGCCTTGCATTCCCAAGCTTCGCCCCCGTTGCCCCTAGCGGCTGTTTGTTGACTTCCGGGAGCGCGGTTGTAGTTGATCCACGGAGTTTTGCCATGCGGAAGTGGGGGGCTTTCGCGGCCAGCGTCTGCGCGGAGTAGCTGCCTTAGCCCCGACCAAACCGTCCTCTACAGCCTCCTGGCCCAGGCGCAGGTTGTCCGTACCGCCCTTTGGGATGAAGGAGCCCGAAGAGCTGTTGCCCGGTGAGTCGCGCCGGCGCCTGTGGCGGAAGGCCGGGAGGGAGGGTCCGCGGGCGGGCGGGCGGCCTGGCCCCGCTTCCGGATCGGCCCTGTAAGGGGACAGGCCCCAGGCTTGGCGGCCGGACTGTGGCGGGATCGCTGGTTGCTCTCTCACAAATGACTGAGGGCAGAGGACCGCACCGGAAGAACAGGATGGGGGAGAACGGGAAATAGGGTGCCTGTCTTTCTTATGCTTTTAAAATAAGCTTTTGATGAGATTCTTGAAGGCGGGACACTTTTTTTTTTTTTTTTTTTTTTGGAGACGGAGTTTCGCTCTTGTTGGCCAGGCTGGAGTGCGATGGCGCGATCTCGGCTCACCGCAACCTCCGCCTCCCGGGTTCAAGCGATTCTCCTGCCTCAGCCTCCGAGTAGCTGGGATTACGGGCATGCGCCACCACGCCTGGCTAATTTTGTATTTTTAGTAGAGACGGGGTTTCTGTATGTTGGTCAGGCTGCTCTCGAACTCCCGACCTCAGGTGATCAGCCCGCCTCGGCCTTCCAAAGTGCTGAGATTATAGGCGTGAGCCACCGCGCCCGGCCAGGCAGGGACACTTTTTACCTATCTGTAAACTCCCCAAAGTACAGACTCCAGACTTGTGCACTTTGGAGGTCCTGAGCTCCCGGTTATGTATTGAATGCGGTAAAGAGTGAGTGATCAGGGTTGTGGGGGTAAAAGGGGATACAGGAAATAAATTGGATAAAGAGGAAGAAGAGGGACCCTTTAGCGAGTGTTTTTTAGCCTTTTTTTCCTGAGCTCTATAGTTAGAAATACTTTTGACATTGTGCCCCGATACCCCACACATACTGTGTAACAGAAATAGATGGCTCGTGATGCAGTCCTTGTTCTAACCACTTAGATTCCACACACAGCTTTTTGATAATGCATTCTTTTAAAATGCTAATCGTGATCCACTGAATTGATTTTCTGACCCACTAGTAGGTCACGACCATGTTGAAAAAACACTGGGTTTGAGCAGAAGTTATACCTTCACTGAAATATGTATGTTTTCTTCCATGCTCCTGGCCGGAACTTAGATTCCTGTCCTGCAGTTCACAATTTAGTGAGACATACAGGAAGGTGAACAAAATGACCATACAAATTGACAGTAGATGTTACAGAGCCAGATCAGAGCCACCAAACCTTGGCTTGGGATGAGGGTATCAGGAAAGCCAGGGGAGCCAGGACAAAACAGTTAAAATGTTAAAATAATTCATTCTGGGGAAACTCAGAGTCTGTTCTAGATCCTAGTCGAACTGAGATGCCTCACAGTGGTTCTCAAAAAGTTGTCCACAGTGGCTAGTCTCTTGCATATTAATATGTATTATTAATACTTATATTCGCCATGTTTTCCTTTCCGGTACGAATTACTTTATGTGTGATCACCCCCCTTGAGATTTCCCCAGAAGCTGGACCTGGCCTACTATTTGGTATATGTGTGTGTTTAAATGGTTTTTGGGAACTGGTAGGGGTTTTCAGTCTCTCTTCAAAATGATGCTGTGCCACAACAGTTTGTGAATACTACTCAGATCAGGTAATGACTTGATGTAAGAATGTTAAATCTCAACATCCCGGTGTACTCCTCTCCCAATCTCCTAGGACCGTGGCATTTTGTGATGTTGTTTTGGGGGGAAAGATAAACCATCCTTTCCCATGTACTGTTTCTGGAAAGAGAAAAAGACATCTCTATGACTGACTGTAGTGCGTGAGTAAGATGAGAATTAGAAACTTCCTGAGTAGCTGTGTTGAGAGGATCTTTTCATTTTGTACTGGATCCCTAAACATTCTGAGTTCTCAGAAATCAGGAAAAGCTGAAGTGCTCCTTTGCTGACGACTTGGGTAACCTGTCTTTTATATTAACAATATCGAAAGTTATATTCGACTACCTACTCACCATTATGATGAATTCGTAAACAAAACATTGAACAGTTATGAATATACATGTGTGTAAGGGGGACACTTTTTGTGTGAAAAGTAGAACACACAATGGCTACTTTGTGCCAGGCAATATGGGTAGTGCAGACAGTTTATACCTTCTATAACCTTAGAAAATAGTTGGAAAAAAACAACATTTGGGGTAACAAATGGTGAACTCTGTCTGTGTTTCAACACAGAGAAGCAGTGACTTTTTTTTTTTTTTTTTGAGACGGAGTCTTACTCTATCGCCCAGGCTCGAGTGCAATGACGCTGTCTTGGCTCACTGCAACCTCTGCCCCTGGTGTTCATGCGATTGTCCTGCCTCAGCCCCCCAAGTAGCTAGGATTACAGGCGCCCACCACCATACCTGGCTAATTTTTGCATTTTTAGTCAAGACGGGGTTTCACCACGTTGGCCAGGCTGGTCTCAAACTCCTGACCTCGAATGATCCACCCGCCTAGGCCTCCCAAAGTGCTGGGATTGCAGGCGTGAGCCACCACACCTGGCCAACATTTTTAAAGTATAGTTTTTTATTGCTTTGTGAGGACCTCATCTTACATATTATGCTACCTACCAAGCTCTCTAATCAAACTGTTACACAAATCTTGCTGACATTTGTAATTTTGCTGATTTGTGTAACAGTTTAATTAGAGAGATTGCTAGGTAGCACAATTATTTGCCATATAAATTCTACAAATCACATAGTTCAGAGAAGCCAGTGATCATTTCCAACTCTTATGGTGGAGGAAGAGTTTACAGAGGCAGCTAGCTATGAGCTAACACTTTGAGGATGCTAGGCTCTGAGCTAAGTTCTTTTTTTTTTTTTTTTTTTTTTTTGAGAAGGAGTCTCGCTCTGTCTCCGGGGCTGGAGTGCAGTGGCCGGATCTCAGCTCACTGCAAGCTCCGCCTCCTGGGTTTACGCCATTCTCCTGCCTCAGCCTCCTGAGTAGCTGGGACTACAGGCACCCGCCACCTCGCCCGGCTAGTTTTTTGTATTTTTTAGTAGAGACGGGGTTTCACCGTGTTAGCCAGGATGGTCTTGATTTCCTGACCTCGTGATCCGCCCGTCTCGGCCTCCCAAAGTGCTGGGATTACAGGCTTGAGCCACCGCTCCCGGCCGCTAAGTGCTTTATTCATGTCATCTCGTTTAATCCTTACAACAACCTTTGAATACCTAGTTGCCTTTAAAGCCTGTTTGTTTGTTTGTTTGTTTGTTTTTTCTAGCTGCTTTCCCTTGATTCAAATGAAAGAGATAGTGGTGGAGTAATATGTTTCTCTCTGTGCTGTCTCTGGTTTTATGGGTATTCACTGGGATTACCAACAAAGAAATTAAGAGTTCACCATTTTGGCCAGGTGTCGTGGTTCACGCCTGTAATCCCAGCACTTTGGGAGGCCGAGGCAGGAGCCCAGGAGTTTGAGACCTGAGCCTAAGCCCGGGAGTGTGAGACCAGCCTGGACAACATGCTAAAACCCCGTCTGTACAAAAATTACAAAATTTAGCTGGACATGGTGGCACACGCCTATAGTCCTAGCTTCTCTGGAGGCTGAGGTGGGAGAATTGCTTGGGCCCAGGAGGTTGAGGCGGCAGTTAGCCGTGATTGGGCCACTGTGCTTCAACCTGGGTGACAGAGTGAGACTCTGTTTCAACAAAAATAAAAAGAGTTCACCATTTGGGCTAACGTCGTTTCTCTTGCATGAGAACACTGGAGGTTCCTTGGAAAAACTGGACCAGAGAAAATCCAAATTGACTGATAGAGACTCTCCCCATAGATATCCTGATGAAGTTAATGAGGAAGCTAAATACTGTCCTGTTTCTGTGTTTGGAGAAAAGCTCTCAGTCAGAGGCCAGACCATGAGGTGTTAACCAGAGCAAGACTAGCACAGATTGTACCATTTCGTTCCAGGGAATAGACATCTACTTGGTGACAGCAGAACTATTAGTAATAGATGACTGCCTTCCTTGTGATAGTATATTTCTTACTTTGTGCCAGTATATGAGTAATACATGTTCAATCTAGTAGATTTCAGAGATAAAACTATAATGGAGTCTGAGGAATAAGAAAGACTGCTTTAAGGTGGAAGAAGGAAGGCTTAAACATTGCCAGCGTGGGGGCAAAGCTGTCATGAGACAAGAGGTTTGTATGGATAAATTACTGAAAAGGTATTTTAATAACAGGCAACATAGTAAAAGTTATAAAATAGAGACCATCTTATATTTGCAGATTCGGGTGCTGTGTTTACATTTGGGAAAAGTAAATTTGCTGAAAATAATCCCAGTAAATTCTGGTTTAAAAATGATGTCCCTGTACATCTTTTATGTGGAGATGAACATACTGCTGTTGTTACCGGTTAGTATTACAATCCTGAATGAGGACAGTAATACTTAGAAAATTCTAAATATTATGTTATAGATACGCTGCTGTGTTTTAAACATGTTGAAAATATATCAAAAGTGTTTTTTTTTTTACTTTGCCAGAGAATTCTTCACAAAATACGTCATCAGGAGTGTCTTTTAAATTTTAAGTTTCCTTAGTATATTTAAGTATCATTTTCTATACACACAACTTTCTTGAAATGAATCTATTTCAATATAATTAAAAAACTGTTGCTGTATTATTTTAGAAACTCTTTCCCACCTAATAGAATCTGGTTATACATAGATGAACAAGGTAGCTTGTTTCAGCACAGAAAAGCAGTGACATTTAAAAAGTAGAGCTTTTTATTGCTTTGTGATGACTCATCTTACATTGTGTGAAAAATGCTTCAGTTGATTATTTCTTTTTCCCTCCCACCAGGAAATAATAAACTTTTCGTGTTTGGTAGTAACAACTGGGGTCAGTTAGGATTAGGATCAAAGTCAGCCATCAGCAAGCCAACATGTGTCAAAGGTTTGGGATCTTTTTACCTTTTCACAAACCGTATAAAGTGTTTTTGTGTTGACCGTGTAGTTCTTTAATGTCATAAATAATAAAGCGTTTAGTTGTTTATTTTCTGACATTTGCTTGAATATTATTAGCATTTAACTTATCTTTTATGTGATATTCAGAACTGCTTTTATATGTTAGGGTCTAAAAATCAGATTGATTTTAAATCCAGGGACCACAAAGGAAGTAATGATTTTACAGTATTGCATTTGAACATCCCCCCTCCTTTTTTTTTTTTTTTTTTTGCTTGTTTGTAAAACTACCTACGTATTACTGTTATTGTATATACAGAGAACAAACATATGTTAGAATTTTGAGCTTTTCTCATTTAATAGAGTTGTGGACATTATGCTTCTATTTAGTTGCTGGTTTTATAAAACATACTTATCCTGCTTTATATAGTGACTAGGTGAAGTAAGTAAAACATCGAGACTAGGGATTGATTAGTACTAGTGTAAAAGAACAACAGGACAAAATATTTGAAATCAGGATTATTCCAGAAAGTATTAGATATATAATACCCTTACAAAGCTTTCTGGATGTTATATGCAAAATCTCTGTTTGGGTATAACCTGTGAACATCAGCTAAACTTGAAAGGATGATGGAGATTCCTTGAGATGTAGTAAGAGCAGTATTTTTTATCTTCCTGGCTAGATTTTAATTTCAGCTCAAAATGTCAGTGTAGCTTATCATATTCATGCTGTTTATGGGAATTGTTATGGAACTTTTAAAGTATTCCATGTGTTCAAAAAGTATTTATTGAGCACAGTCTAAGCACTTGGGGATATTCACAGTGACCATGACCCTTACTCTCAAATATCTTATCTAATAGAGAAGCTAACAGAATTGTTTAGACTATGGGATCCTTGAGACCAGGAATTCTATCTTAGTCATCTTTTTGCAGCCCCTATGCCAAGCACTTAGGAGATGTTCTTTAAATGTTTTTTGAATATGTAGATGAATGAATGAACAACTTTGATTCATACGTGTATACCTGTCAATATTGGTCTTTCAGTTTTTCATTGAATGTGATAGAAGGTGAGCTTGATAATGGTGATGGCAGGTTAGGTAATGGATCAGATTGGTGAGGAGGCAGCATAATAGAATGCAGTGAGTCTCAGCACATATTAACTACCTGTGAAGTTGTTTTTGGTTTTTTTTTTTTTTTTTTTTTTTGAGACAGGGTCTCGCTGTGTCGCCCAAGCTGGAGTGCAGTGGCGTGATCTCTGATTACTGCAGCCTCAACCTCCTGGGCTCCAGCCATCCTCCCACCTCAGCACCCCCTCTCTGAAGAGCTGAAACTACAGGCATGCACCACCACACCCAGCTAATTTTTGTATTTTTTTGTAGAGATGGGGTTTCACCATGTTGCTCAGGCCAGTCTGGAACTCATGAGCTCAAGCCATCCACCTGTCTCAGCTTCCCAAAGTGCTGGGATAATAGGTGTGAGCCCCCACACCTGGTCTACCTATGGAGTTTAAAAATATACATATATAGATGCCTAGCCCCTACTTTAGACCCACTGACTCAGATTCCCTAAGGATGGGGCTAAGCTATCTATATTGTATTCAAGCTCCACTGGTTATGATGGTACACAACCAGTTCTGAAAACCTCTGGTTTGCTAGTTAAGAACATTGACTTTGGAATCAGACAAGCCTGCTATTAAATCTCGGTTCTATCACTTAGTTACCATTTGTCCTGGACTACTGTTCATTTTCATTGCTGTAAAATAATTGTCCCATTTAAAAATATTTTTAGCTCTAAAACCTGAAAAGGTGAAATTAGCTGCCTGTGGAAGGAACCACACCCTGGTATCAACAGGTATAGTGCTCAACCTGTATGATTTCCTGCCTGACTTTGAGAACTGAGGTCTCATTCCAGTAACGTGGTTTTGTAAAATTAATAGAGATTATATTATACTTTGGCAACAGTAAAATTAGGGTTTTTAAAAATGTCAATGGCTAGTACACGTTTGCCTTTGCAAATATACACATAAATGTCAAATGGCTGAAGAAAAAGCTTCTTTTCTTGGATTATATCATGGGACAGCATCTCCTAACCTGTGTGTCCACCTTAGGGGCTGGTTATTCCTGTTCTTGCCCTTCTAGAACTCTTCCTTACTAAGGTTGAGTGGAAGGCACCCAGAAGGCTGTTGATGTGAGCGAGCACAATTCCCATCAAAATCCATACCAGCTTTTGTGTGTGTATGTGTGTTTGTAGAAATTAACAAAGTGCTTCTGAAATTTATATGGAAAACAATTGACATAGAAGAGCCAAAACAATTTCGAAAAATAACAAAATTAGAGGACTGGCACTACCTGATTTCAAGACTCACTGTAAAGCTGCCGTAATCAAGACAGTGTGGTATTGGCAAAAAGATAGACAAAGATTAATGGAACAGAATAGAGTCTACAAGTAGACCCATATATATGCCCACTTGATTTTTGGCAGAGATGCCAAGGAAATTCAATAGAGAAAGGATAGTATCTTCAGCAAATGCTGCGATAACAATTAGACCTCCAGGACCTGACCACTGAGCAGTTCTTCCTACCACCTTCCCCCTGCCCCTGCCCCGCGCCCCCAAACACTTATTCTGTCTTCAGGATGTTTTCACTGCGTCAGCTGCTCTCCACCTCTCCATACCTTTCCCTTTCTGAAGTGTCTTTTCTCTTTCTCTTAGGCTTTTCAGATTATCTTTTGAGATCCCATTAAGTGTTACTTCTTCCATGGAACATTTTGTGACTGTTCAACTTTGTGTTCATTTATTTGTTTGACTTATTTCAATCTCACCAACTCAGGTTTGCTCCGTGTGTGTTACATTGTGCACTCCAATTTCATGTGACCTTGTATGTATTTTCCATTTGAAAGCTAGTCTTGTTTCCCCAATTAGGTTTCCTCTTTTCTTAAAAACAAAAAATAAAAATAACAATAATTTTAAAATTTTTACTAACTCAGGCTGATTCTGCCCTCATTTCACCCTATAATTTAGCAAGGCTTTAACTTCATGTATATATTTATGATGTAGATAACTAATTATGTGTGTTAAAAATCTTCATTAATTTACAACTTACTGGAAATGTTTGTAATCTAGGCATGATGTACTTTTTATTTAATTAACAGAGTAATTAACAAACATTTTTACGTACTTTAAATGAGCCAAATGCTGTTCTAAGAATTTTACAAATCTCAACTAATTCAATCTTCATAACAACTCTGTGAAGTAGGTACTATTATTATCCCCATTTTATAGATGAGGAAAATGAGGCACACAGAGGTTATGGCTTGGCTAAGGTCCCACAGCTTTGGTAAGTGGTAAGCCGGAATTTGCACCCAAGCAGTCTGGCTCTGGAGTCTTTCCTCCTAAACAGAGTGCTATAGTGACTTCTTATTTAGCTAGGAAGTTAAAATGAATACAACATAGAATTATCATGTTTCTAATTAGATTCTTCTTGGATTTGCCTCGTTTTACTTATTTATACTGTATCTTAGCTTTAATGGGCACAGAAGTTAAAATTAATGGACACATCTCTTTTAAAATAGATTTGCATTTTATTTATTTATTTATTTATTTATTTTTTTTTTTTTTGAGACGGAGTCTCGCTCTGTCGCCCAGGCTGGAGTGCAGTGGCCGGATCTCAGCTCATTGCAAGCTCCGCCTCCCGGGTTTACGCCATTCTCCTGCCTCAGCCTCCCGAGTAGCTGGGACTACAGGCGCCCGCCACCTCGCCCGGCTAGTTTTTGTATTTTTAGTAGAGACGGGGTTTCACCGTGTTAGCCAGGATGGTCTCGATCTCCTGACCTCGTGATCCGCCCGTCTCGGCCTCCCAAAGTGCTGGGATTACAGGCTTGAGCCACCGCGCCCGGCCTAGATTTGCATTTTAAACTAGTTTGGAAGTTACTTTCCTTGTTTTCACTCTGAATTAATAAAGTACTATATTAGCAAGAAATACGTTCCATTCATTCTGTTCATTTCAGTTGCTAGTTACATTCTAGATTGATTTCTAACATCTCACAAAAATATGTGACCTTGCTTGTTTTGCTTTATTTTGACGATGAAATGAAGTTGTCTCCCAAATAATAGGATAATGATAGCTTTCAGCTTTCTTCACTGTGAATAGAGGAAATCGCTGCTCTACACTGACCTGTCTCATAAAAAGGGGGACTCTTGAGAGTCTATTGATGTTTTCTTTTCCATGTGCAGAAGGAGACAACGTATGTGCAACTGGTGGAAATGATGAAGAACAGTTGGGGCTGGGTGACACTGAAGAAAGAAATACTTTTCATGTAATTAGCTTTTTTACATCCAAGCATAAGATTAAACAGCTCTCTGCTGGATCTAATACTTCAGCTGCCCTAACTAATGAGGCTTGTTTCCTTTCCTGTAGATCAGTATATGCCAACTCAGTAAACTGAAGGGAGCATTGCTGTTTAGTTTTCTTTCATTGACTATCTATGTGTTTTACAGAAAACATTTAAAATATAACTTTAAATCTTGACATACTGCAATTTATGCTGATTTATGCTTATTTTATGCTTATTTGTGCTTATTTAAATGTACATTTAAAAAGTAATTGGCAAATAAGCTCTAAGCTATGCTCTCCATCTACTCCTTTAGATATTCTTAAATATTATTTTCATTGTGTGCTCTTAAAGTTATACTTACAGTTTTAACTGAAGTTGCTATCAGAAACATCCACAGAAATCTATTGTAGCACATGATGTTAAAATGTGATTTGCAACAGTCATTGTACCTCTCTGCCCTCCCTACCAAAAGCCCATATGAGACATTTCTTTAAAATTTGGAGCCAAGATCAGCTTGATCTCACTGAAGCTGCTGGTTAGCTGCTTTGTTTCAAGCTGGAGACTGTGTAACATCTGGTGTTACTCTATCAGGAAAGTCAGAGTTGTATCTGAAGCGCAATCCTTTAGATTTTGTCAGCCCTTAAGTTAGCATTTTGACATCCTTCTTTCAGTTGTTATTTGCATTTATTTGTTTTGCATTACTAAACCACTTCAAAATTTAAATTATTTAAAATATATAAATAAATCTTGAGAATTCCTTTCTAAAATATTTTTCCTAGATTTTTTCTGACATCAAAACCCTTATCAGAAATAATATAAGTTACCTATTTTTGAGATGTTTTACATGATATTATATCTTCATTCTCTAAGGCTAGATTCTGTGTTTTCAGATTTAAATTATAAGGAAAAAAATAGGTAGTGAAATACATTTCTTCTGTTCTTTTTTCCAAGACATCATTTCCACAGTGCTCTTAAGAGCAAGGTCTTCCAGGCTTTTTTGACCTGCAGGTGTCTAATGTGACCTGTGCTGTCTTTCAGTTCAGTTGCAGGTAGACTGCTTGGAAGGAGGAGAACATTTCTGTTTAGAGATATTAGAATGGGAAAGGGTGATTGTAGGAAAGGGCATTCTGTCTTTGCTATTGAGATAAAAATATGGCCAGGACTTAAGTGATTTACAATCAGGCTGTTCTGTGTTCTTTATCATTATAGAAGTATTTCACAATATAAATTGAAGTCTTAAGTAGCTAACTGGTGTAAATGTCTTAGTAGTACTTTATTGTTAAGATACATAATTTTTATGAACTATAAAATAAATGGTCTTTTGGAAGTGTAATAGCTTCAGAGCCTGACTACCTTTTAAAACGTTTTCTCCCCCTTGTATTTTTCTTTATAGAGGATGGAAGACTTTATGTGGGGTGAAAATTCCGAAGGGCAAATTGGTTTAAAAAATGTAACTAATGTCTGTGTCCCTCATCAAGTGACCATTGGAAAACCTGTCTCCTGGATCTCTTGTGGATATTACCATTCAGCTTTTGTAACAAGTAAGACACATTTTGAAGTCATCATGTTATCTCCCACTTCTATGTTATTATTAAGTTAATAATGAAATGATGTAACATATTCTCTGGTTCTATAGAAATAATGCCATGATTGTCTATGTAATGAAATTGTTTTGGTCTGTTTTAGGTAACAGTATTTCCCCATTTATATAATAAGAGTTCATAATTTCAAACTGTGTCTGACATGATCACTTTTTAGGTGAATATAGAGAGCTCAGCATGGGATATGGTTTCCTTTGGTAGGACTTTCTCAGCATTCCCAACTTCTCCCTTTCCTGGACCTACTGGCAACCTTTTCTATCTTAGTTAAAATATTTGAAATGTTGGGCTCTAGCTGTTATAGTCTATATGTACACTAGTAATAACAGGAAGTGTGATTATGACTTTGCATCTAATTGATGGGATTTTTTTAATAGTAAAAATACCTAGAGGAAATAGTTTATGGACCCTCTTAGACAAATCTTTAAAGATTTATTTTATACATTTACTCTTTATTTCATGTACCACAGACTCAGGGTTAGAAAGTGGTAATTCACCCATCTCAGTGCCCCCCAAAGTTACCAGTGAATTGGCAGCAGCATGATACCAAGACAGAGTAAACCTGACTTTGTCAGTATTTTTCACCACTGCATCCCTGGTGTCTTGAACAAACCGATAATCAATAAATATTATTGAATGAGGGAGAAAGTGAATGAATGATGAATTGATTGCATTCCTTGGGGCAACACTACCTACCAACTTATTGGCAACTTTTGGCTCCTGGGGTTGGTATAGTCTGTACTTGCTTTGTTCATGAAACAAAAAACAAGAAACAAAAACACAAATGGGAAAAAAAGCCAGCCAAACAATAAAAATACCAAGCAAAAGCATTGTTTTATATTTGGACTTTCAGAAAACTGCCAGAATGAATTGTGTGAATGAACTCTGCATTAGCCATTAGGTGAACAAGTGGAATAGTTCATCTTAACCAATGGGCATTACATTGAGCTTTTTTTTGGTGTGTTTTTATGCTTTTTTTTTTAAATGAAAACCCAACTTTATTGAGATATAAGTCACATACCCTACAATTCACCCATTTAAGGTGTATGATGGAATGTTTTTTAGCATATTCACAGGTTTGTACATAAAATGAACTTTTATACCAAGCATTTTGCTGAGATTCATTTACATCAGCTGATATGAACTGTCAGTAATTTTCACACTAGCCATTATTTTATGACTTTAATCACTTAAAGCAACTTTTTACAAATTTTGGAAATAACTCAAGTATAAGGGATTTTACTTAATATGTATTTTATGATAGATGAAAATATTGTATAGAAAAGCATTTTTTTCTCTTTGTATGTTGAATTTGTAGATCAGAAAAAACATTAATTCTTTATTTTTAATTTTTAGTATTTGTGGGTACATAATATATATATATATATATAGTAGGTACATTTTATATATATATATGGAATACCTGAGATGTTTTTATACAGGCATGTGATGGGTAATAATCACGTCATGTAGAATGGGGTATCCATCCCCTGAAGCATTTACCCTTTGTGTTACAAACAATCCAATGATACTCTCTTAGTTATTTTAAGATGTACAGTTATTTTGATTGTAATCATCCTGTTGTGCTGTCAAATACTAGGTATTATTATTTCTAATTTTTGGACCCATTAACCACTCTCCTACACACACCCCACTCCCCTTTCTAGCCTTTGGTAACAATCCTTCTACTCTTTATTTCCATGAGTTTGTTTTGATTTTTACATCCCACAAATAAGTGAGAACATGCAGTATATGTCTTTCTGTGCCTGTTTTATTTCATTTAACATAATGACTTCCAGTTCCATCCATGTGATTGCAAATGACTGGATCTCATTCTTTTTCATGGCTGAATAGTACTCTATGGTGCATAAGTACCACATTTTTTCTTTTTTTTGAGACAGAGTCTTGCTCTGTTGCCCAGGCTAGAGTACAGTAGTGCAATCTCAGCTCACTGCATCCTCCGCCTCCCAGGTTCAAGTGATTCTCCTGCCTCAGCCTCCTGAGTAGCCGGTATTACAGGCGCCAGCCGTCATGCCCAGCTAATTTTTTTGTATTTTTAGTAGCAACAGGGTTTCACCATGTTGGTCAGGCTGGTCTTGAACTGCTGACCTCAGGTGATCCACCCACTTTGGCCTCCCAAAGTGCTGGGATTACAGGTCTGAGCCACCGCGTCCAGCTCCACGTTTTCTTTATTCAGTCATCTGTTGATGAACATTTAGGTTGCTTCCAAATCTTGGCTATTGTGAACAGTGCTGCAGCAAACATGGGAGTGCAGATATCTCTTTGATATACCGGTTTCTCTTCTTTTGGGTACATACCCAGCAGTGGGATTGCTGGATCATATGGTAGCTCTGTTTTTAGTTTTTTGAGGAACCTCCAAACAGAATAGTTTATTTCCTAATAAAAATGCAGAACATATTACTAAGATAGTTATGTTTAAGACTTTCTACAGATTCTTCACCTACTAGTATGTTTAAATGCTCATGTTCGTATTTTAAATTCATGTTCTCAATTCAAGTTCATATTATAAATTATATAAAATATTCAATTTTTAGATGTTATAGGTAAAATCTATGGAGTTTTCAGGTATTATCCCTGATTTCTGTGTCTTTTCTTCTGATATGTTAATGGTTGGGTCTGAGCATTTCAACCAATGATTCACTGATTTAGGTGTAGTACAATAGGGGATATAAGCAAATGAGTTGGGGTCATGGGAACTGGGGGCAGGAATTTGTGGAGCAATCTTCAGAGACTGGAGAATAGAGACTTGGCAGTGTGCTTAAGATCAGAATCCTGGGGAAGGTAGCTATCAGAGCCAGGTAGATAGTTTGAAGAATCCAGATTTTATAAAAATTAATAGACCTAAGTGAAGTAGATATAATTGATATGAAATGACCTATTTGTTCTTCATGATAAATGTTATTTTTTATATATAAATAAGAAAAAGACCTTGAAATTAAATAAAACATTTTATATGGATTAAAAGCACTCACCTTCCCCTTTAAGGAAGGTCCTACTGATAAGCTACAGGAAATATCTTTTCTTACCCTTTATAGCAAGCTCGTCCAACCCGCAGCCCAGGATGGCTTTGAATGTGGCCCAACACAAATCGTAACCCTTCTTAAAACATGAGATTTATGCACAGACCTTTTCTTTTTTTTAGCTCATCAGCTATCGTTAGTGTTAGTGTATTTAATATGTGGCCGCAGACAATTCTTCCAGTGTGGTCCAGGGAAGCCAAAAGATTGGACACCCCTGCTTTATAGGTAAAACATTTTACTTTAAAAAGTTGACACTGTGAGAAACCTCAGCAACTTACTATGTAAAAGTCATTTTAAATGATATTTCTTACAATACCAAGTTGATTAAAATGTAGTACCTGCCCTTCTGGAGTTTACAATCAAACTATAGGATGTATAGTTTTCCATGTTCAAAGCATTTTCAATCATAAATATATTTCATTTCATCTCCCAACCACTCTGAGAGAGAGGTGGTGGTATCTCTGATTCCATATATGCAGGCAGGATTCGAGCACAGTTTTATTCAAGGTGATGCTGCAATTGAGTTGCAGAATCAGAATTTGAACTCCAGTCTTCCAGCTCTAAAAGCCAGAACAACTTCTACTGACATGCAGTTTCTCTCCATGTACAAGAGGAAGAGGAGGATGTGGTAGCAACTAATAATGACCAGGCACTGATTGTGTTCTAAGTGCCTTTGAATGCATTAATTCAGTTATTCCTATGAAACAACGCTATCACATAGGCACTTTTATCCCCATGTTACAGGCCTAGCGACTGAACAACTTGCTCAGTATGATTGAGTAAGTGGCAGAATCCAGATGCAAACAAGGTGGTCTGACTCTGTAGCATATACTTTTCACTACTGTGCTAGACCAATAACTGCAATATACAGCAGACCATGATTGGTAACATAAGACATTTGATAGCAGAGTCTTACGTGAGATCAAGAAAGAAAAAATATTATTTCTTGTTAAGGACATCAGGACATATTTCAGAGAAAGGGTGGTATTTGAGATTAACCATGAAAGATGGAAGCAACTCTGAGAGAGACAGAGAGGAGGGAAGAACAATCCAGGCAGAGACAAAACATGTTCAGAGATAAAGAGACAGAAAGTAAATCATGTATTTGGAGATTATTGCATAGTTGAGTTTGTTTAGAGGTTGCTTGTTTAGAGGTTAGGGATCATGGATCCTAAAGGAATGTGAACCCCTAAAATGATATGCTAAATTTGGTAGGTGCATTTTTTTTTTTTTTTTTTTTTTTTTTTGAGCCAGGTCTCAGTCTGTTGCCCAGGCTGGAGTGCAGTGGCATAATCATGGCTCACTGTAGTCTAGACCTTCTGGGCTCGAGTGATCCTCTCACCTCATTCCCCTGAGTAGCTGGGACAAAGATGCATGCCACCACACCCAGCTAATTTTTGTATTCTTTGTAGAGACTGGGTTTCACCATGTTGCCCAGGCTGGTCTCAAACTCCTAGACTCAAGCCATCTGCTAGCCTCGGCCTCCCAAAATGCTGGGATTACAGGTGTGAGCCATCACACCCTGCTGGGATGTGTACTTTTTTTATAGAGCTGTCATCAAATTCTCAAGGGAGGATGTGACTCAAAAGAGAGTCACCAGCTTGGGAGTAGATAGAAATATGACTGGTTAGTAGTCTGGGGACCTAATATGGAAGGTCTCTTGTAACAGTCTGCAGTTTATACTTGATACATGTATTTTTTTTTTATTTGGAAGTGTCATAATTAGAGCCTTGTTTTTGGAAGATATATCTGATGTTGTGTGGGTATGTTAGACTAGAGGTAGGAAAGACATTTGGAAAACTTGATCCAGGTGAAAATTCATGTTAAGGTGTAAAGGGAATCAGGAATCTATAAACAGAAATGGAGAGAGACTCATCAGGACTTAGGAACCAGTTTCCTATGGGAGGCAACAAGCGTGGGAGAATGGAAGGGTGCTAACTTACTGGGCACCACTTTTTTGTCAGTGTTTGCTAAATACTTAATAGAAAACTGTGGTCCATAAAACTTCATTTTCTGTGCAGATCAATTCAGAAAATCAATATAGCTGTGTTTACAGTATTTGAGCAAGTTTCAAGTGGTACATATCTTGTGCATTGGCTGTCCCACACCTTCCCGAAGTTCCGTGATTTTCTAGAAGAACTCACAGTCTTCAATAGCAGATTATACTTATGAATAAGATTTATTACAGCAGAGGATACAAAGCAAAAAGAAAAAGTGGGGAAAACATAAGCATCTACAGTGGAGTCCAGAGAAGTCGTGCTTGGACTTCCTAGTACTTTCTCTTAGGAAACCACACAGGCCATGTTTTCTTCTTAGCAGTGAACTACAGGGACATGTGTGGAATGTCCCTGCCCAGGGAAACCCATTCTGGTGCTTCCAGGGGATTTAGGGGGGTGGTCATATAGGCACCACCTGCTAGCAACTGGCCACAGCAGCTGAAACTCAGGATCTTCAATAATGAAGCCAGGTGCACATCATCAATGTTAATGTTTGTGCAAGCAGCCCTGAGAAACCTAATCTGGCATAGTTCATTGCTCTGGTATATATAACAAAGTCATTAATCATTCATATAAAGAACACTCCAGGGGCCACCTTCTCAGGGGTTGGGCAAGGATGAATCATGGTTCTCTCAGAGACTTGCAAAGAATAAGCAAGCAGATCTGCTCTGTTGTCTCTTTGCTCATACCTATGGTGATGTGTTCTATGTCATTCTTGAGATTGGACCATATACTTACACAAGGTTTTTAAATTCTACTTTATAGAACTCAGTTAATTGCATAGAAATGAATAAGAAAGTTCTTGCTTTCAAGAAGTTCACAGTCATAATACAGTGTGATAAATGTAATAAAGAAGCAAATTAATAGTGTTAGTATGGACAGGGCAGTGATTAAGTGTCAGGAACTCTTTGGTAAGCGTCTTTGGAGGAAATGCCATCTAAATGGGTAAAATCTGCTATCTTAAGATTTACTTAACATATTTACTACACACATAAGTGAGTTTTCTAAACCAGTTTCATATAAAGCAATTATTCATTCATTTATTCTACAAATATTAAGTGCTTGTTCTAGACACTGCTAGGTTTTGGGGATACCATAGGGAACAAGACAAAATTCATGTTTTTATGGGAGCTTTAAGTAAGTAGAAGACACAAGATATTCTTCACTTTTGTGAAAGCACTAAAATGATTTCTAGTTGTTGATTAGTAATGGTAGTCATGAATTTTTCATGAAAATTACTGGATTAAAATAACCAAGGGGAAAAGAAAATCTAGCTTTATTTCGTTATCATACAGTAAAAATATCTCAAGAAAGGTCAAATGTATTAAGTTATCCTTGTCAAAACATTTTTTTTATTATTATTATACTTTAAGTTCTAGGGTACATGTGCATAACGTGCAGGTTTGTTACATAAGTATACTTGTGCCATGTTGGTGTGCTGCACCCATCAACTCGTCAGCACCCATCAATTCGTCATTTATATCAGGTATAACTCCCAATGCAATCCCCACCCCCCCATGATAGGCCCCGATGTGTGATGTTTCCCTTCCCGAGTCCAAGTGATGTCATTGTTCAGTTCCCACCTATGAGTGAGAACATGCGGTGTTTGGTTTTCTGTTTTTGTGATAGTTTGCTAAGAATGATGGTTTCCAGCTGCATCCATGTCCCTACAAAGGACGCAAACTCATCCTTTTTTATGGCTGCATAATATTCCATGGTGTATATGTGCCACATTTTCTTAATCCAGTCTGTCACAGATGGACATTTGGGTTGATTCCAAGTCTTTGCTATTGTGAATAGTGCCGCAGTAAACATGCATGTGCATGTGTCTTTATAGCAGCATGATTTATAATCCTTTGGGTATATACCCAGTAGTGGGATGGCTGGGTCATATGGTACATCTAGTTCTAGATCCTTGAGGAATTGCCATACTGTTTTCCATAATGGTTGAACTAGTTTACAATCCCACCAACAGTGTAAAAGTGTTCCTATTTCTCCACATCCTCTCCAGCACCTGTTGTTTCCTGACTTTTTAATGATTGCCATTCTAACTGGTGTGAGATGGTATCTCATTGTGGTTTTGATTTGCATCTCTCTGATGGCGAGTGATGATGAGCATTTTTTCATGTGTCTGTTGGCTGAATGAATGTCTTCTTTTGAGAAATGTCTGTTCATATCCTTTGCCCACTTTTTGATGGGGTTGTTTGTTTTTTTCTTGTAAATTTGTTTGAGTTCTTTGTAGATTCTGGATATTAGCCCTTTGTCAGATGAGTAGATTGCAAAAATTTTCTCCCATTCTGTGGGTTGCCTGTTCACTCTGATGGTAGTTTCTTTTGCTGTGCAGAAGCTCTTTAGTTTAATGAGATCCCATTTGTCAATTTTGGCTTTTGCTGCCGTTGCTTTTGGTGTTTTAGACATGAAGTCCTTGCCCATGCCTATGTCCTGAATGGTACTACCTAGGTTTTCTTCTAGGGTTTTTATGGTATTAGGTCTAACATTTAAGTCTCTAATCCATCTTGAATTAACTTTCGTATAAGGAGTAAGGAAAGGATCCAGTTTCAGCTTTCTACTTATGGCTAGCCAATTTTCCCAGCACTGTTTGTTAAATAGGGAATCCTTTCCCCATTTCTTGTTTCTCTCAGGTTTGTCAAAGATCAGATGGCTGTAGATGTGTGGTATTATTTCTGAGGACTCTGTTCTGTTCCATTGGTCTATATCTCTGTTTTGGTACCAGTACCATGCTGTTTTGGTTACTGTAGCCTTGTAGTATAGTTTGAAGTCAGGTAGCGTGATGCCTCCAGCTTTGTTCTTACGACTTAGGATTGTCTTGGCAATGCGGGCTCTTTTTTGGTTCCATATGAACTTTAAAGCCGTTTTTTCCAATTCTGTGAAGAAACTCATTGGTAGCTTGATGGGGATGGCATTGAATCTATAAATAACCTTGGGCAGTATGGCCATTTTCACAATATTGATTCTTCCTATCCATGAGCATGGTATGTTCTTCCATTTGTTAGTGTCCTCTTTTATTTCACTGAGCAGTGGTTTGTAGTTCTCCCTGAAGAGGTCCTTTACATCCCTTGTAAGTTGGATTCCTAGGTATTTTATTCTCTTTGAAGCTATTGTGAATGGAAGTTCATTCATGATTTGGCTCTCTGTCTGTTACTGGTGTATAAGAATGCTTGTGATTTTTGCACATTAATTTTGTATCCTGAGACTTTGCTGAAGTTGCTTATCAGCTTAAGGAGATTTTGGGCTGAGACAATGGGGTTTTCTAAATATACAATCATGTCATCTGCAAACAGGGACAATTTGACTTCTTCTTTTCCAAACTGGATACCCTTGATTTCTTTCTCTTGCCTGATTGCCCTAGCCAGAACTTCCAACACTATGTTGAATAGGAGTGGTGAGAGAGGGCATCCCTGTCTTGTGCCAGTTTTCAAAGGGAATTTTTCCAGTTTTTGCCCATTCAGTATGATATTAGCTGTGGGTTTGTCAGAAATAGCTCTTATTATTTTGAGGTATGTTCCATCAATACCGAATTTATTGAGTGTTTTTAGCATGAAGGCTGTTGAATTTTGTCAAAAGCCTTTTCTGCATCTATTGAGATAATCATGTGGTTCTTGTCTTTGGTTCTGTTTATATGCTGGATTACGTTTATTGATTTGCGAATGTTGAACCAGCCTTGCATCTCAGGGATGAAGCCCACTTGATCATGGTGGATAAGCTTTTTGATGTGCTGCTGAATCCGGTTTGCCAGTATTTTATTGAGGATTTTTGCATCGATGTTCATCAGGGATATTGGTCTAAAATTTTCTTTTTTTGTTGTGTCTCTACCAGGCTTTGGTATCAGGATGATGTTGGCCTCATAAAATGAGTTAGGGAGGATTCCCTCTTTTTCAATTGACTGGAATAGTTTCAGAAGGAATGGTACCAGCTCCTCCTTGTACCTCTGGTAGAATTCAGCTGTGAATCCATCTGGTCCTGGACTTTTTTTGGTTGGTAGGCTATTAATAATTGCCTCAATTTCAGAGGCTGCTATTGGTCTATTCAGGGATTCAACTTCTTCCTGGTTTAGTCTTGGAAGAGTGTAAGTGTCCAGGAAATTATCCATTTCTTCTAGAATTTCTAGTTGATTTGCGTAGAGGTGTTTATAGTATTCTCTGATGGTAGTTTGTATTTCTGTGGGGTCAGTGGTGATATCCCCTTTATCATTTTTTATTGCGTCTATTTGATTCTTCTCTCTTTTCTTCTTTATTAGTCTTGCTAGCGGTCTGTCAATTTTGTTGATTTTTTTCAAAAAACCAACTCCTGCATTCATTGATTTTTTGGAGGGTTTTTTGTGTCTCTATCTCCTTCAGTTCTGCTCTGATCTTAGTTATTTCTTGCCTTCTGCTAGCTTTTCAATGTGTTTGCTCTTGCTTCTCCTGTTCTTTTAATTGTGATGTTAGAGTGTCAATTTTTGATCTTTCCAGCTTTCTCTTATGGGCATTTAGTGCTATAAATTTCCCTCTACACACTGCTTTAAATGTGTCCCAGAGATTCTGGTATGTTGTATCTTTGTTCTCATTGGTTTTGAAGAACATCTTTATTTCTGCCTTCATTTTGTTATGTACCCAGTAGTCATTCAGGAGCAGGTTGTTCAGTTTCCATGTAGTTGAGCGGTTTTGATTGAGTTTCTTAGTCCTGAGTTCTAGTTTGATTGCACTGTGGTCTGAGAGACAGTTTGTTATAATTTCTGTTCTTTTACATTTGCTAAGGAGTGCTTTACTTCCAATTACGTGGTCAATTTTGGAATAAGTGCGATGTGGTGCTGAGAAGAATGTATATTCTGTTGATTTGGGGTGGAGAGTTCTATAGATGTCTATTAGGTCCGCTTGGTGCAGAGATGAGTTCAATTCCTGGATATCGTTGTTAACTTTCTGTCTCGTTGATCTGTCTAATGTTGACAGTGGAGTGTTGAAGTCTCCCATTATTATTGTGTGGGAGTCTAAGTCTCTTTGTAAGTCTCTAAGGACTTGCTTTATGAATTTGGGTGCTCCTGTATTGGGTGCATATATATTTAGGATAGTTAGCTCTTCCTGTTGAATTGATCCCTTTACCATTTTGTAATGGCCTTCTTTGTCTCTTTTGATCTTTGATGGTTTAAAGTCTATTTATTTTATCAGAGACTAGGATTGCAACCCCTGCTTTTTTTTGTTCTCCATTTGCTTGGTAGATCTTCCTCCATCCCTTTATTTTGAGCCTATGTATGTCTCTGCATGTGAGATGGGTCTCCTGAATACAGCAGACTGATGGGTCTTGACTCTTTATCCAGTTTGCCAGTCTGTGTCTTTTAATTGGAGCATTTAGTTCATTTACATTTAAGGTTAATATTGTTATGTGTGAACTTGATCCTGCCATTATGATATTAACTGGTTATTTTGCTCGTTAGTTAATGCAGTTTCTTCCTAGCCTCGATGGTCTTTACATTTTGGCATGTTTTTGCAATGGCTGGTACTGGTTGTTCCTTTCCATGTTTAGTGCTTCCTTCAGGGTCTCTTGTAAGGCAGGCCTGGTGGTGACAAAATCTCTAAGCATTTGCTTATCTGTAAAGGATTTTCTTTCTCCTTCACTGATGAAACTTAGTTTGGCTGGATATGAAATTCTGGGTTTAAAATTCTTTTCTTTAAGAACGTTGAATATTGGCCCCCACTCTCTTCTGGCTTGTAGAGTTTCTGCCGAGAGGTCTGCTGTTAGTCTGATGGGCTTCCCTTTGTGGGTAACCCGACCTTTCTCTCTGGCTGCCCTTAAGATTTTTTCCTTCATTTCAACTTTGGTGAATCTGGCAATTATGTGTCTTGGAGTTGCTCTTCTCGAGGAGTATCTTTGTGGTGTTCTCTGTATTTCCTGAATTTGAATGTTGGCCTGCCCTACTAGGTTGGGGAAGTTCTCCTGCATGATATCCTGAAGAGTGTTTTCCAACTTGGTTCCATTTTCCCCCTCACTTTCAGGCACCCCAATCAGACGTAGATTTGGTCTTTTTACATAATCCCATACTTCTTGCAGGCTTTGTTCATTTCTTTTTCTTCTTTTTTCTTTTGGTTTCTCTTCTCGCTTCATTTCATTCATTTGATCCTCAATTGCTGATACTCTTTCTTCCAGTTGATCGAGTCGGTTACTGAAGCTTGTGGATTTGTCACGTATTTCTCGTGTCATGGTTTTCATCTCTGTCATTTCATTTATGACCTTCTCTGCATTAATTATTCTACCTATCAATTCTTCCACTCTTTTTTCAAGATTTTTAGTTTCTTTGCGCTGGGTACGTAATTCTTCCTTTAGCTCTGAGAAGCTTGATGGACTGAAGCCTTCTTCTCTCATTTCGTCAAAGTCATTCTCTGACCAGCTTTGATCCATTGCTGGCGATGAGCTGCGCTCCTTTGCAGGGGGAGATGCGCTCTTATTTCTTGAATTTCCAGCTTTTCTGCCCTGCTTCTTCCCCATCTTTGTGGTTTTATCTGCCTCTGGTCTTTGATGATGGTGACGTACTGATGGGGTTTTGGTATAGGTGTTCTTCCTGTTTGATAGTTTTCCTTCTAATAGTCAGGACCCTCAGCTGTAGGTGTGTTGGAGATTGCTTGAGGTCCACTCCAGACCCTGTTTGCCTGGGTATCAGCAGCAGAGGTTGCAGAAGATAGAATATTGCTGAACAGCGAGTGTACCTGTCTGATTCTTACTTTGGAAGCTTCCTCTCAGGGGTGTACTCCACCCTGTGAGGTGTGGGGTGTCAGACTGCCCCTAGTTGGGGATGTCTCCCAGTTAGGCTACTCAGGGGTAGGGACCCACTTGAGCAGGCAGTCTGTCCGTTCTCAGATCTCAACCTCCGTGTTGGGAGATCCACTGCTCTCTTCAAAGCTGTCAGACAGAGTCGTTCGCGTCTGCACAGGCCTCTGCTGCTTCCTCTTTTGTTGTTTAGCTGTGCCCTGTCCCCAGAGGTGGAATCTACAGAGACAGGCAGGTTTCCTTGAGCTGCTGTGAGCTCCACCCAGTTCGAGCTTCCCAGGGGCTTTGTTGACCTACTTAAGCCTCAGCAATGGCGGGCGCCCCTCCCCCAGCCTCGCTGCTGCCGTTTCGGTTAGATCGCAGACTGCTGTGCTAGCAATGAGGGAGGCTCTGTGGCCGTGGGACCCTCCCGGCCAGGTGTGGGTATAATCTCCTGGTGTGCCCGTTTGTTTAAAGCGCAGTATTGGGGTGGGAATGACCTGATTTTCCAGGTGTTGTGTGTCTCAGTTCCCCTGGCTAGGAAAAGGGATTCCCTTCCTTCTTGCGCTTCCCAGGTGAGGCGATGCCTCGCCCTGCTTCAGCTCTCGCTGGTGGGGCTGCAGCAGCTGACCAGCACCGATTGTCCGGCACTCCCCAGTGAGATGACCCCAGTACCTCAGTTGAAAATGCAGAAATCACCAGTCTTCTGTGTCGCTCGTGCTGGGAGTTGGAGACTGGAGCTGTTCCTATTCGGCCATCTTCGTCAAAACATTTTTTGAAGGTAAGATCAGCTTTTTGTTCATATGTATGTCATCATTAATCACTGTACTTTTCCTTCAATAGCAGATGGTGAGCTATATATGTTTGGAGAACCTGAGAATGGGAAGTTAGGTCTTCCTAATCAGCT
The DNA here is from genome assembly GCF_007565055.1 of Rhinopithecus roxellana. Classification (NCBI taxonomy): domain Eukaryota; kingdom Metazoa; phylum Chordata; class Mammalia; order Primates; family Cercopithecidae; genus Rhinopithecus; species Rhinopithecus roxellana. The sequence goes on from NC_044565.1 coordinate 2,105,938, forward strand.
CCTGAGCGATCACAGAACACCCCAGCTGGTGTCTGAAATTCCTGAGAAGGTGATCCAAGTAGCTTGTGGTGGAGAGCATACTGTGGTTCTCACAGGTATGTGTGGAGTCCACTGTTCTGTTCCCTGCTTTCTGTAGAGACTAATGAAACTTTTTTAATGTTCATTTTTTTTTATTTTGGTAAGAATACTTGCTATAAGAACTACCTTCTTAATAGATTTTTAAGTGTATAATACAGTATTTTTCTATGTAGGCACAACCATTGTACAGCAGATGTCTGAAACTTATCTTGAGTAACTGAAACTTCATGCCCACTGTACGGCAACTCGTCTTTCCTGCCTCCCCTCAGCTCCTGGCAACCACCATTCTGTTCTTAGCCTCTATGAATTTGACTCTTAGATACCTCGTGTCAGGTGGCTTTGCATCTCTTTCCATTAAGATTCTCACTTTTGGGGCCTGGTGCAATGGCTGACACCTGTAATCCTAGCATCTTGGGAGGCCAAGGCGAGCAGATCTCTTCAGCCCAGGAGTTTGAGACCAGCCTGAGCAACATGATGAAACTCCAACTTTACTAAAATTAGCCAGGTGTGGTCTCAGCTAGACCTTGTCTCCAAAAAAAAAAGCAACCCAAAAAGATTCTCACGCTTTATTTCTATACTTAATATATATTTCTGGTCTATGGAATAATTTTTTTAAGTAGAAAAAAATGAATTCTGCTCATGTAATGTACCTTTTCATGACCTTAACTTTTTTTTTTTTTTTTGAGACGGATTTCACTCTTGTCATCTAGGCTGAAGTGCAACGGCCCGATCTTGGCTCACTGCAGCCTCTGCCTCCTGAGTTCAAGCAGTTCTCCCACCTCAGCCTCCTGAGTAGCTGGGATTACAGGCACCCACTACCATGCCCGGCTAATTTTTGTATTTTTAGTAGAGAGGGGGTTTTGCCATGTTGGCAAGACTGGTCTCGAACTCCTAACCTCAGGTGATTCACCCGCCTCAGCCTCCCAAAGTGCTGGGATTACAGGCGTGAGCCACCACATCTGGCCTGACCTTAACATTTTTAATGGCAACATATTCCATTATTTTTAGTTCATTTTCTGGGACAAACAATTTTTCTTATATATATGTTTTCTATATTTATCTAACATTGACATTTTTCCTGAAATGCCTTCTTTTGGAGAAGCTTTTTGTTCAAGCTATTTTCTACATGACATTGATAGTTCTTTCTTTTTGTGATATTTACAGTGTATAACTTGGGAATTTCTTTGTAGTTGTATGTTCTGTTACAGTAATTCATTAAAAAGTGGTAAGGTTTTAAATTACAGATAATAAAATAAAGTTAGGACTTTAATAGTAATGTTACTTTTGGGATCTGAATTTCATATTTGTTATGACATGTCATTTCTCAGAATTCTAATCACTGTATTGAAATATATTCACTACTTGCTAATATGTTTACTAAATTGATGCTTCCCAATTTTTTTCAACATTAGATTTTAGATAAGTAACGTACATAATACAATTAGGTAGTGAATTATTATATTTTTTGCACAAAAATTAACAGTTTGTGAAGTCACCACTTAATCTTTAGTAGCCCAAAGTTAGAAATGTTGCAGACAAATTTTGAATAATATCCAATTCTAAGATGATATGCCTAATGTTGCCAGGTAAGGGAAGAATATTTTATCTTTATATTTTTTTCTCTGATGTTACTTTTCCTCAACTTCCTATTCCAGCCCCAGTCGTGGTTATTAAGCTTTAGTTACTAGATGGAATCTTTTCTAAGTTAGAAATAATTTTTTTTCAAAACTTATACTCTAAATTTGGAAATAATTCTGAGGTTTAAGATTTTTTTTGAATTCCTGTTGAAAAGGTGAATTTTTATATAATTTCAAAAATGTCCTAAAAATTAAACTTTGAAGTTAATTTTTAAACATTATCTGAAAATTCATTCTATAGACAGAAATGCAACTTTATATGTTATATATTTTCTCTAGTTTATACAAAGATTATAGAAAGAGTGAATAGGTCATTCAGGGTTATTTTAACAGATACAAATGCTGATTGTATAATAATAGTGTCTTCAACCATTCATTATAAAATATTTTTCTATAAAGTGAGCAACAAGATAATCTATGATACTTTTAATGAAAGCTTAATTCTTGCTTTTATATTCTTAATTTAAAATAAACGCACTTAAGGATGATATTTTCTTGTGGTTTTAAAGACATTTAGCTTTCTGTGGTCTTTGTTCTGAGCTTAAGTATAATCTTTCCAGAAATTGATTGCTCTCTCCAGATTTTTGCAAGCTTTGGGATCTCATACACCAGGAAAGTTTTTTAAATTATGAGATGCATCTATTTGACAGACCTGGAGTAGTTATTGTTTGCCACTAAGATTTCCACTACAGATGCAAGAAAGAAGTGTCCTTGCGTTTCCTGTCTGATTGTGGCAGCCAACATTGAATGGAGGAATACAGGAGAAAAACTTGGCAATACAGGGAAAAAAACATGAAGAGATAATTTTTTTTTTTTTATTATGCATTAAGTTCTAGGGTACATGTGCATAACGTGCAGGTTTGTTACATATGTATACTTGTGCCATGTTGGTGTGCTGCACCCATCAACTCGTCAGCACCCATCAATTCGTCATTTATATCAGGTATAACTCCCAATGCAATCCCTCCCCCTTCCCCCCTCCCCATGATAGGCCCCGATGTGTGATGTTCCCCTCCCATTCTTAGCAAACTATCACAAGAACAGAAAACCAAACACCACATATTCTCACTCATAGGTGGGAACTGAACAATGACATCACTTGGACTCGGGAAGGGATAATTTTTACAGTTCATAAATAATTTTGTAAACAGTGAAGAGCTTGTGTTACAATCCAGAGAATAACCTAAAATTTGAGTTTAAAAAATTATGAGAACAATAGATGGTTGTCAGCTTCTGATTCACATTTGCCTAAATATGGGCATTGAAAAAAATGACTGTTTGTACTATCATATCATAAAATAAGGAATATTTTCAAAATAGAAAGCTCTTAATTGTATAATAAAGGACACCTCCTTAAACTGTATAAATGTATCTGTATGGAAATTTCACTACTTTGCCTGTTTTTCACATTTCTGCATGGACCTGTGCAAACTTTATTATGAGCCAGCCCTGGTGAGGAACCTGGTTCTGGAACACAGTATAGGCAGAATTTTAAAAATATTTAATCCTAGCTGATGAAGAAATGGACCTGAAGAGTATATTGATCATCAGTGTGACTAAATACTAAACTGGATTGCTAAGAGAGTTATGGAATATTTTGTAAGACCTTAAGGAAAGAGTAGCTAATCACCTGTTCCAATTTCTTTCACTAAAGAAAAGCACTTGGATTAGATTATTCTATGAAGGGCCTTCCCAGCCTTGTTTTTCTATATGTCTATAACCCTTACCTTAAAATCTATTAGAGGATCATTCATTAAACTATTTTTAAAACAATTTAGTTCATATCTGATGAATTTATTTCAATTATAGTATTTGCACATGACCACGATAGGTTAGAAAATAAAACTGGTTGTAGTGATAGGGTGATTATAGTTTCTCCTTGGGATCAGGGAAACCATGGACCACTGTGGAAAAAGTCTGAGGCTGGAACTTGGTACACACTAAGTGAGGCAGAGTGATATTTGTAATTTTGTAAGTCATCCACAGCAGTTACCAACAGACAAGAAAGGCCAGTTGTAAGACGGGGTTCACAATGAAGTCTGGGTCCTGAGGCAAATGAGAATTTATCTTAACTTCTAGGATTATGTTTGAATAAACTTAAGTTTTCTACAGGTTAACAAATTACTCATTCTGAAATCAAATATATTCTGTGAAATTACAGTAATATTGATCTGAAGCGAACTGATCAAATCTGTTTTCCTAATGTAATATTACTTATTAACATTAAATTATGTTGTTAAATGTCACAAAGGTGATATGGCCAAAAATTCTCTTGGTTGTTAAATATAAGGTCCTTAAATAAGAGCACCTTAGATCATTTTTGTAAAATAGAAACTGCTGTCATCACTAATATCTAAGCAACTGAATGGGAACCTACCAGGATACTGAACAAAACTTTTGTAACATGATTCAGACTGCCTAAACAGCCTCATTTCACAGGCTAATTAAAGTCAGACAGCCTAAAAAATGTCGAGTAATTGATGGTCAGCTAGAGATAGATAGTTGTTTTAATTTACCCAGTATTCTACTGTTAAGCTGAACATGTAGAACTGGAAATATGCCATGTGATTATGAATTAAACTAAGATGGTTTTTTAATATTAAAATAAAGATCTGTTTTGCCATTGCCTCAGTATGGCTTCATATCCTTAATACAGCATATTTTCTTTAAGGAGTAATATCTATTTGTCTTATTTATGAAGCAAACATTTTTATTAGAAGAAATTGTAAAACCACATGACCATAGACAGTTATGTTTTCATTTGTAACCCCTATTGATAGAATGAGTTGATTACTTTTTAGAAAAATGTTCTTTACAACAGAATGTCATATTATGTTTTCAAATCTGCCTGAATGTTTTCTCTTTTAATCCTGTCAGCAGCTCTATTTGATAGGGATTATAACATCAGAGAATCTAAGTAACTCACCTGCTTGCCACAGCTAGTAATAATGGAGGTTTGGGTTCTGGCATGAATACCAAGCTCTTACCCTTCCTCCTGTGATAGGAGAAACTCAGTGTACTAAACTCAGTGTACTAAGGAGAAGTGACTAATGTAATCGACACTGCGCATCCTAACGCAGCAGCCAGGAGCATGATGTCTCTAAAAGGACCCTTTCATCACCACTCTTGTATCCTGTTTTTGTACTTTTTCATTTCTAGAAAACATATGACATAATATTTAATGAGTTACTGGAAGTCCTTTGGAATCACTTCAAAATATCAATATGAAGAAAAGCTTTTCCCCTCCTATTATAGTTGCATTTCCTAGTAAAGAAACTTTACTTGTGAATAAATGTAGCATATGTACTATCAGTTTTAATTCTCAAGACAGTTCTCTGAAATTGGGTTTTATAAAATAGATTATTAAACTACTTGTATTTTGTTTTATTTTATTTTTGAGGTGGAGTCTTGCTCTGTTGCCCAGGCTGGAGTGCAGTGGCGTGATCTCGGCTCACTCCACCTCCTGGGTTCAAGCGATTCTCCTGCCTCAGCCTCCCTAGTAGCTGGGATTACAGGTGTACACCACCACGCCCGGCTAATTTTTGTATTTTTAGTAGAGACAGGGTTTCACCACGTTGCCCAGACTCTTCTCCAACTCCTGACCTTAGGTGATGGGTAAACTACTTTTAAAAGGAAGACGTTTTTCTGTAGGAGACACTGTTCACTTTTTATTTGACATAGTGAATTAGCTTAATGACAGTTGGTACTTTCTTTTTTATTTTTTGAGATGGAGTGTCACTCTATCACCCAGGCTGCAGTGCAGTGGTGCAATCTTGCAATCTTGGCCCACTGCAACCTCTGCCTCCTGGGTTCAAGCGATTCTTGTGCCTCAGCCTCCCGACGTAGCTGGAATTACAGATGCGTGCCATCATGCCCAACTAATTTTTGTAATTTTAGTAGAGATGGGCTTTCACCATGTTGGCCAGGCCAGTCTCGAGCCTGGCCTCAAGCAATCCACCCGCCTTGGCCTCCCAAGGTGCTGGGATTACAGGCGTGAGCTACCGGCCGATAGTTGGTACTTTTTGAGCCGATGTAATTATGGGGACGTTTCATGGAGTTACCTGACTTACGTGCCTTGTATCATACCTGTTACTTACCTAACTTTTATGTTTATGTATAAAAGATAAAATCATACCCATGTCATAATTTTTATAATTATATACCTTTTCATTTTTCTCTTCCTTCGTCATTGAAAGATTTATTCTTCAATGTTAAATATTCTTAAATGGGGTTTTTTTTTCCCCTAGAGGCACTTAACCTTCACTATAAAAGATTGAATGTCACAATTTTTCCAGATATGATGGTAACAGTGTCTGCTTCCATAATCCTTCTCTTGTATTTGCCCCTTTCATTTCAGAGAATGCTGTGTATACGTTTGGCCTGGGACAATTTGGTCAGCTGGGTCTTGGCACTTTTCTTTTTGAAACTTCAGAACCCAAAGTCATTGAGGATATTAGGGATCATACAGTAAGTTATATTTCTTGTGGAGAAAATCACACAGGTTTGATAACAGGTATGGATTAGAATTTCTGTTATATGTTTATAGAACGGGGTATATTTTATTACAAAATAAATTATATATGAAATGAATGTATCTAACTTAAGTAAAGGAATTAATGACTGAGAAAAATGGAATTCTATGTTTACTATTCCAAAGTATAAAGTTGTGAGCTTTTTATTATTTTAATTCAATTTAGAGCACATGTAAATGATCCCAAGATTTAGAACCTCACAATAGCCTGCTGATGTCAGAAGTTAGACTATAGTATTATTCTTTGGCAGAAAACAGGAATCTTTTTGAAATTATATCAGTTTGAAGGCTCTTAACTCTGCTCAGGCCAAAAGGAAAAATCCCACAAGCAGAGACTTATTTTAAAACATTCTTCCTATTCAGTCTGACAGAGCTGCATTCAGGCCGAGTCGATTCTTATGTTTTTGCCACCTGGAGGCGTTTTCAGGAATGACTCCTTTCCTTCTCTTTCCACAGTGTTAGAGAGAAAGGCCCCTCAGAGACCACTAAGTGGATACCTTCTTCCACTCTGTGGTATCTCCTTCATGCAGGGAAATGTTCCTTTGAGCCCACTTCTCAGCCTCAAAACTATGTGCTGCTAATAATGTAGGACCCGTAAAGATTCTCCCCTAAATGATTCAGTCACATATATGTAGGTAATGGATATAGTCCACAGTTTTCAATGCTTTGTAACAAAAGGGTGTATAATTTCACTATTTCTGTCTAAAAATGGAGTCAATCATCGGAAAGTCAGAAATCATCTAGTATATTGACATAATCCATGTTTTAGCATTTCTACTTTTTTCCCTTCTTTCTGAAAAGCTCCTGCTATGAAAAAGCTCCTGAAAAAGCTACCGCTCATCTAATGGTATCTGGGTAGGGAAACTAGGAATCAGCAAATGCAAGATACACTGTTCCTTCTTCCCCAAAGAACCTTTCAGAGAGGATGACCTGCCCATTATCAAGTATCAATGCTCTTGAGAACATATCATGAAATAGCATTATATAGAATATGAAAAGTATTATTCATGCGTCATCCACTAAGAGTTGTTGATGTGTATTCCTTAACTATAGGGTCCTAGTGTCACTTTCTCTGTCCTTACTGTCATTTTTCATCAACTCTAAACTGCCACTGATAGTAAATACATAGTTTTTAATCTGTCATCTAACATACAATTTGATTATTTAGTTAAATTTTCATAGTACCTTTACTCCTGATAAAAAGAGTTACAGCACAAATCATTGAACATTAACTTTGTTTGCCTTTGTGTTCATCAGTCGTCCCTAGAGAGCAAGTGGTGTGGAATTTTTTTTTTTTTTCCTCCAGGACTAATGAGAAGTACGTAGTGGGTTATCTGCAAGGCCTTGCCAGTTCCCCATTATAGCCAGTGGCTCATATTTTTAAAAGCTCTCTGAAGTTGGAAGTGCCATCAGGCAGCTTGGATCAGGGTTTATTTTTTTTCAGGCAAAAGACAATCAAATTTAAAAGGCAAACCTTTAAAAAAACAATTGGGTAAAGAAATCAGGTTGAAAAGAAGGAGGAAGAAGGGATAAAGATGATAAGGAGTATATATAAAAGAAGGACATAAATACTTAATAGTAAGAATTATAAGAGTCTACAGCCTGGTCAACATGGTGAAACCCCATCTCTACTAAAAAAAAAAAAAATACAAAAATTAGCCAGCGTGGCAGCGCGTGCCTGTAATCCCAGCTATTGAGGCTAAGACAGGAGAATCACTTGAACCCAGGAGGCAGAGGTTGCAGTGAGCCGAGATCGTGCCACTGTACTCCAGCCTGGGTAACAGAGCGAGACTCCATCTCAGAAAATAAATAAATAAAGAGTCCAAACACTGACTATCACTTATTTACAGGGAATCCACTTATTTTTGTAAATTTATTTTTATACTTGCCACCTTACTGAATTATATTATGATTTCTAATGATCTTTCAGTCAGTTCTCTTGGATTTGCTTAGTATGCAGTCACTTTTGCCATCTTAAATCAGAGGTCCCCAAAGGTAACCCAATTGTTTCCCAGCTTAAAACCATTCATTTTCCTTCTTAATGTCCTTAAGATTAAAAGTTCAAAAGTTCTTCATCTGAACTAATAGGACACTCCCTTTTCACCTCTTCAGACTCATCTCCTACCACTCTGGTGCTCCAGGCATATTAGTTGCCCTTCAGTTTCTTGCCCAAGCCATGTTTGCTCTTGATTCAGAGGCTTTCTATGTACTGCTGACTGCCTGAAGATTTTTTGCTCCCTTCTTTGTGCCGCTAAACCTTACTCATCCTTTAGGTTTCCCTTTGAAAGCCTTCCCTAATCCCCAGACTAGAGGAAAATTCCCCTGCTTTGCACCATATTAACCGCCCCCTTACTTCTGCTTCCCTGGCACTTACCCCAGTTGAGATGGAGGGTATGAAGGAGTGGCTTGAAGAAAGGAGTGTGAAGGTTCGTAATAGCTGCTATGTCAGTAAGCAAAAGGGCTAACTGGCGAGAAGTGACAAGATTAATCATCATCGTTGTGGGCCCAGTTTCAGAGGGGACCTAAGTTTTGGTATAGGAATTAGTTAGCATTGTTGGCTTATGGCATTTACTTCAACAGTATTCCACAGCCCAGGAGCCAGATTAGTTACGCTAAGCCAGTTGTAGAGATTTTATGCACATCCCACTCCCCAAGTCACATGACAACGTTTGGAGACATTTTTTAATGGTCATGGCTGCAGAGTGGAGTTGTCCTACTGGCATTTAGTGGGTAGAGGCCAAGGATGCTGCTGAACATCCTACAGTGCACAGGACAGACCCACACGACCATGAATTATCTGGCCCCAAATGTCAATAATGCCAAAGTTGAGAAACTCTGATCTATCAATGACCTCAGGAAAAAGGAAAATAGACTGTGTTGGGATGTAGGGGTCAGAATACAAGCATCTCCTTCTCCTTCCCTTGGAATATATGATGTGTATCTCAAGCTCGCATGCTGTACTGCTGCTGCTCCACACACTGCCTTGCATGGCGGATCATCAGCTTCACAAACCACCAAGGTTAATTGATTTATTCTCAGAATATTTGTTGCCTGATGTTACATGAAGGACCACAGAGACCATAGAGAGTGTGGAAAGATCAATAGAGTAAATTCAATGCAGAATTTGAGGGGGATAATTATAATTGCAGTATGAGTTAACATATTTATCTGTTTACAAATAGATCCATACAAATAACACTTTTATAATTCTCTTCATTATTTTTGCATTTTAGGTATCGGCCTTATGTATACTTTTGGAGATGGTCGCCACGGAAAGTTAGGACTTGGACTGGAGAATTTTACCAATCACTTCATTCCTACTTTGTGCTCTAATTTTTTGAGGTTTATAGTTAAATTGGTAAGGCTATCACATTTCCCTGTTTATATTTTCGTATTATTGTTTTTGAATCTTTCAGTATTTCATAGAAAATAAGTACTTTTATGTTTGTATGGAAGAGTATCATAGATATATCTAATAAATATACTTGTTTCCTAAAAGCCAAATGTCAGACATTATGCCAGTCAGAAAATGTGTTGCTCCTAATTGTCCTCCTTTTAGCATCTTCCTTTTTGCTGAAATCTTGACTGTTCTGCTTCGTTCTCATATATCTGTTGAAAGCTGGGACTGTGCCATGCCTGCAAGCTTTGTATCTTGTGTAGCACCCAGCAGAGTACCTTGCTCACAGTAGTCTTTAGTAAATATTTGCTGAATTAAATGTTAGACTCTCAAATCCTGCTCAACAGAAAGTCTGATAATAAACAAAGAGTTTTGGTGGGACACGGTGGCTCACTCCTGTAATCCCAGCACTTTGGGAGGCCACAGTAGGCGGATCACCTGAGATGAGGAATTTAAGAACAGCTTGGCCAACATGGTGAAACCCCGTCTCTACTAAAAATACAAAAATTAGCCAGGTGTGGTGGCACACGCCTGTAATCCCAGCTACTCGGGAGGCTGAGGCATGAGAATTGCTTGAACCCAGAAGGTGGAGGTTGCAGTGAGCTGAGGTCGTGTCACTGCACTCCAGACCAGGTGACAGTGAGACCCTGTCTCAAAAAAAAATAAAAAATAAAGAGTTTTGAAGATACGGTTTTTTGGCTAAATTTTCGTAGGTTAAGGATGTATTATTTCGGTGTCACATCACCATCATGCATCATACCTGTGTTGTTTCTTAATATTTTTGCCAGTTAAGTTTTGACTTTTGAAAATTCTGTTGACTTAATAATATTGAAATTTGTCCTTCAAAGACTCAGTGTCTCATAATATGGAACACTTTGATTTATTGATTTGATAGTCATTTAATGAAAGCCTACTATGGGTAAGATAGTATGCTAAGTATAAGAAATACAAAGTACTGGTCAGGTGCGCTGGCTCATGCCTGTAATCCTAGCACTTTGGGAGGCCAAGGTGGGCAGATCACCTGAGGTCCAGAGTTCAAGACCAGCCTGGCTAACATGGCGAAACCCCGTCTGTACTAAAAATACAAAAATTAGCTGGGCATAGTGGCAGACGCCTGTAATCCCAGCTTATTGGGATCCTGAGGCAAGATAATTGCTTGAATCCAGGAGGCAGAGGTTGCAGTGAGCCGAGATTGTGTCATTGCACTCCAGCCTGGGCGACAACAGTAAAACTCCATCTCAAAAAAAAAAAAAAAGAAAGAAAAAAAGAAATACAAAGTACTGTATACAGTGATGAATGAAATAACCATGCCCTCATTCATTGAGGACTTATTCATTATAGTCTTACAATTTTTAAAAGGGATATACAAAAATATATATAAATTTTAAAATTTAATGTGTTATGAAGGAAAAATAGAACATTATAAAGTATCTAGAACCTATGTACAGAAAATACTGCACTATGGGTTTTTTTAAGCATTTTCTTGAAAATGACTTATTTCTCAAAATTCTTTGAATGCTGATTTCATTTTTTATTGTTCTGTCATCATGCATACCTGCATTTATTTTCCTCTAAGGATTTACTTTTAAGCATTAAACTTAGAAAATGTTCATATGAAGAGGACTTAGAGACATAATTAGCCCAAGAGACTGATTTATACTTTAAAAAAAAAAAATTCTTCCAGTGGAACTTCTCTGAGCAATTTTTCACGTTTTTAATGTCTCTCCCAGATTAAAATAACATTTTTAACTGTAAGGAGAAATGTAATCTGCCAAGTATTTTTTCTCTATATTATTTTAAATTGAAAGTTAAATGGTGGATTAAACTTGTTCTAATTTTCAATCACAGTGTTTAAACAATATGTATGGTAATTATGTACTTTTTTTTTTTTTTTTTTTTGAGACGGAGTCTTGCTCTGTCACCCAGGCTGGAGTGCAGTGGTGCAATCTTGGCTCACTGCAACCTCCGCCTCCTGGGTTCACACCGTTCTCCTGCCTCAGCTTCCCAGGTAGCTGGGACTACAGGCACCCGCCACCACACCCGGCTAATTTTTTGTATTTTTAGTAGAGACGGAGTTTCACCGTGTTAGCCAGGATGGTCTCGATCTCCTGACCTCATGATCTGTCCACCTTGGCCTCCCAAAGTGCTGGGATTATAGGCTTGAGCCACCACGCCCGGCCAAGTATAAAATAATTGTGTACTTATTTTATACATATTGTATACACATTCTCGTTGTACACACACATACGTATAGACAGATTCACCAAGTCAGTCTGTCTGGGAAGCCTACCACTAAGTAAATGTCTTACAGCTGATAACTGTTAAAAACTCGTTTGTGTTTGAAGCCAATGTTGATTAGCGTTTCTGTGGATTTATGCTGCAGGTTGCTTGTGGTGGATGTCACATGGTAGTTTTTGCTGCTCCTCATCGTAGTGTGGCAAAAGAAATTGAATTCGATGAAATAAGTGATACTTGCTTATCTGTGGCGACTTTTCTGCCGTATGGCAGTTTAACCTCAGGAAATGTACTGCAGAGAACTCTTATCAGCACGTATGCGGTGAAGAGAGGGTACAGTGGTGGCCTATTCTGTATAATAGTATTATCTAGCACTGCAAAGAAAACTAGAAGAAAAAAATGTGTCTTCTTTTTAAGTCAAAGGGTCTTCTCAGATAAATTTGCTAAATAAAATTATTAGAGTTGAGTGCTTACAAACTTATAGAGTTAATTCAGAAAAATTCAGAAAAGCTTAATGCTTTTTTTAAAGACACAAATTAGAAAATTTAAATTATAGAAAACCTTTGCATATAGACTGGTGCTATAAAAGCATCCTTTTATAGTCCTATTTTATCACCTCACATTGAATGCTGAATTATTTTTTCAACTGCATGTGGCTTGACTTTCACCTTGTTACATGCTTTTTTTTATTATGGTAGTAAAAATACAACAAATATACCCACTTAACAGATTTTTAAGTGTGCAATGCAGTATCGTTGACTATAGGTACAATGTTACTTTGTTCGGAACTCTGTAGAACTTACCTTATATAATGCTACATTCTTTTGTCTTTCAGTTAAGCCTCATGAGCAGTGGAAGATTGTATACTATAAACAATGAAATGGGAAAACAAAGGAATAAGGACTTCAATTAGAGAGAGGAAATATTCCCTCTTAATTAAATTTAGAGATTTTTCTTCTGTGTTTTAAAATTGTTGTTCCAATGACATACATATATATGTGTGTGTGTGTGTGTGTGTGTGTTTTGAGATAGAGTCTCACTCTGTTGCCCAGGCTGGGGTGCAGTTGCGCAATCTTGGCTCACTGAAACCTCCACCTCCTGGGTTCAAGCAATTCTCCTGCCTCAGCCACCTGAGTAGCTGGGACTACAGGCGCGCGCCACCATGCCCGGCTAATTTTTTTGTATTTTTAGGAGAGACGGGGTTTCACCATGCTGGCAAGGCTGGTCTCGAACTCCTGATTTCAAGTGATCCAGCAGCCTCGGTCTCCTAGCATGCTGGGATTACAGGTGTGAGCCATCAAGCCCGGCCCCAATGGCACATATGCTTTTTAAAGTAAATGGTAAATAATTTTTGAAGGTGACATTCCTTTTTTGAAAATTACTATAAGTTTCAAAACATGTTTTTTTGAAGGTTCCTAGCAGTTTTATTTGTAATAGCCAACATATTTCTTTTGAAGTAGAAAGGTTAAATCTGGTGTTTTGTTTGAAAAAGCATATATGGAAAAGTTGAGAAATACCCCATCAGTGTTTTGTAGTTGTTGTTAATTTACATCTTCTAAGTAATATTTTGTTTCTTAGGGAGTGTGGAGAAAATGCACACACACTTTTCCCCCATTATGTGAAAAATAAAGCTTCCAAATTGAAATTTAGAGCAACTAAGATACAGAGACAACAGAACAAAATGTTTTTGAGCCTTTGGGAATTATTAAGAAGTAAATGCTGTGGAGTGTTGGCATACTTTGAACTCTTTCTCTTAAATATTTTTGTAACTTTTAGGAAGGTTTATATCAAGATTAAATATATAACATCATTTAATAGTTTGTTTAACCTGCTTATTTTAAAGGAGAGGTCTCCAGATTCTGTTTCAGTGATGAGAACACTACCTCCAATAGAAGGGACTCTTGGCCTTTCTGCTTGTTTTCCCCCCAATTTGGTCTTTCCACGTTGTTCTGAGAGTCACCTAGAGAGCGTCTTATCTGAACAGGACCTCATGCACCCAGAGGAACCAGGTAACATTTGCTACTCTGTCTGCTCTCAGGGTAAATGTGCCTTTTACTCCTGTTGTTTTTATGTTTATCTTAAGATGTTTTCTCCAGTTATATAAATTGTTCTCTCCCTGGTTAGAGCCTAACATCCCTCATTTGAACTCAACTCCAGGAATATCCTTACAAATAGAACGCATCATCAGTGCCCCAAGACTGCCATGTAACCACAGCAGCATGTCTTTATAGAGCAGTGGGTAACAGTCATACTACCTTCCTTAACTGTATCCCCTTTAAACCCTGAAACCACTCGATGAACTTAGGAGGGAGTTACAGTCCTCATTTCAGAGATGAGAAAAGCAAGACTTGAAGAGATCAAGTGACTTGCTCAAGGTCACTCAGCTTATAAATGAAGTGGTCAGAATTTGAATGCAGGTCTTCTGGATCTATGTGAAATTCTGTATTTAGGCAGTATAACATAATGGTTAAGAGCATGGAATATGGAGTTAAATTGATCTGGGGTCAAATGCCAGTTTTGACATTTACTAGCTGTGTGACTGACTTTGGGAAAGTTACGTAACCTCTCTAAGCCTCAGTTTCCTTGTCTTTGCAATTGATTTAATAATACTGACTTCAGAGAGTGATTGAGAGGATTCAGTGAGTTCAGGCATATAAAATAATTAGCATTGAGCCCAGCACCTCTAGAAACACCTCAGTAAATGTTGTTATGATTAATGTTAATACCTTTACCTCACTACCTGTTAGATACAGATTTCATGTTTTAAGTTGTAATCCCAGCTCTTTCACTATTCTATACCTATTCTAAGTAATTTTCTTTACAGATATTTGTGTATCTTAGGAGTGTCTGTATGTTACTGCAGGATGTCTAAAGAGGGAATATTCTCTCTTAATTCAATTTAGGGATTCTCATGTGTTTTAAAATTATTGTTCCAATGACACATATATTTTTTAAAGTAAATGACAAATAATTTTTGAAGGATACATTCCTTTTCTGAAAATTACTGTAAGTTTCAAAACATTTTTTTTTTTTGAAGATTCATAGCAGTTTTATTTGTAATAGCCAACATATTTCTCTATTTGATAGGGGTAAGACAAGAAACCAGGACTAGCAGATCAGAAAGTAAGCAGTAGATTTGAAATGAAGAAGATAAACCTGTCATCAGGGACTAAGAATCAGGGTCTAGGAACAGATAATTTGTGTATCTTTGAGATCCGGAAGCTAGGCAAAGGGTTGAGGTATTATAGGATTGGGAACTCAGCTAAGAACTGTGGGCTGTGGGAATGGGATATTATATCTAACTAGGACCTTGGTAATGAGCTGATTTATTGCACCTGACCCACAACTTTTGTATGTTTTCTTTTGAAATAAGAATCAGTGTCTAATTGTACTCTTCAGCCCTGGACATGGAAAAAGTAGTAGATTCTGACAAGCAGTATGTAGTGTGTACAAGGAAAAAAGACATTTATGGTTTAGAGAAAATTGTTTCTCAGTCCCAGAGATTTGAATGTGAAAATATGCATGATTTTGTAGCTAGATCAAAAGGAAATG
This sequence comes from Rhinopithecus roxellana, assembly GCF_007565055.1. Classification (NCBI taxonomy): domain Eukaryota; kingdom Metazoa; phylum Chordata; class Mammalia; order Primates; family Cercopithecidae; genus Rhinopithecus; species Rhinopithecus roxellana. Next base: position 2,121,368 of record NC_044565.1, read on the forward strand.
CCATCTCTTCTTGTCTTCTTGTGACTGCTAACACTCTCTTCTTAATAAAACTTATTTTGAAAATTGTGTCTAACATATACTGTGACATTTTCTAAATCATTCACAGACTTCAGTCTTTATAATGGAGGAAAAGTATGTCAGGATACGTCTTACTAAGGAGGTGTCATTTAAGCTAAAGGATAAGAAAGGGATGGCTACACAAGGAGAATAGATGTATTTCAGGCAAAGAAAATAATATAGGCAAAGGTTTGGAGGCAGTTAAGAAGAAAAAGACAACCAGTAGGGCTAGAAAGTGAGGGAAAGGGTAAGACAAAGCAGTATTGGAGAAAGAGACAGTGAAAAATTATTTATGGTTTTATAGGCCATGAGGATCTACTTGATATGAATGTTTTTCTTAAGTGCAATAGAAAGTCATTAAAAGATTTTAAGCAGTAGACTAATGTGTTCCAATCCTATTTCCACTTTAAGATGATTATGATCACTTCTACCTCCATATAGATTATGCAGAGGCCAGACTAGAAATAGGAAGAGTACTTGTGAGCCCTTTGCAAGAGATGATAGTGTATGGACCAAGGTGTTTGCAGCGTAGATGGAGAAAAGAAAAAGAGAAGAGGGACGATGTGAAATACATTATAGACATAAAAACCAACCGGACTTGCTAAACTTATTAATGCACCACACATAGGTGTGAATTAAAGTGAGGAATCAAGGATGATTCCTAAGCAAGAGGAAGCTTGACACGTTTGAGGAATAAAATTAAGAACCAAGCCTTGGATATCTGTGAGGCATCCAAGTAGAAATATCAAGCTGATTGTTGAAACACAAGCCTAAAGTTTAGAAGAGAGCCCTGGACTAGAAATATAAATTTGCAAGCCATCAGCATAGAGATGGTATTTAAAAGAGATGGGCATGGTAACTTATGCCTATAATCCCAGTATTTTGAGAGGCTGAGGTGGGAGGATTGCTTGAAGTTAGGAGTTTGAGACCAGCCTGGGCAACACAGCAAGACCCCCTCTCTCTATTTAAAATAATAATAAAATCCATGGATGTTGGTGAAATCACCTGCTAGAGAGTCGAGTCAGAAGAGGGCCCAGAATGTAGCCCTAAGAACATCTAACATTTGAGAGGTAGAGAAGGAAGAGCCGGCAAAGAAGCCTTCGTCAGCTTTGTCAGCCAGTAAGGCAGGAGGTGGGAAATTAGGACAGTGTAGTGTCGTGAATGCAAAGTACTGCTCAAAGATCAAGGGAAGATAGCTCAAAGAAGTATCCAGTGGATTTGGTATAATGGAGTTTACTGGTGACCTCGACAAGAGTAGTTCTAGGGGAAAATCAGGGAAGAAGCCGGAGTGTTACGAGTCAGTTATGAATGGGGAATGAGGAATTGAAGAGGAGATAAGATGAGCAGATAATTCCTTTGTGTATTTGCCGATGAAGTGGAGCAGAGAAATGGTCTGGCAGCTAGAGGGGGATGTGGGCTCGATAGAAAATATTGGAGCACATTTGTGTGGTAATGAATGAGCCAGTAGTCCTGGAGAGGGAGATAGCACAGAGGAGAGAAAGTATAACCAAAGTTGTAAAGCTCTTGCAAAACAGGAGGGGCCGGCATAGAGAGTGGTCTTTGGTAACAGGAAAAACACATCCTACATTTTAACAGCAAATGAGAACTTGGGTACAAATATAGGTAGTTGTGTATGTTTGTTGGTGAGAAGATCAAGTGGATCAGATATGATGACTTCTGTTTTCTCAGTCAAATCTGAGGCAAGGCCATCAGTTTAAATAATCTGCTATGTATTTTCCAAACCTATATTCTCTGCCCTCTCCAATCTATCCCGCATAACACTTTCCACATTGATCTTCCTCAGGTGCAATTCAGTTTACACGTACTCCAGTGTCTTCAGTGAATTCCTAATATTTATGAATATAAGTGTTAATTTGCCCATATAATTCCCAATTCTAGCTTTGTCTCTCAATAGTCTTTTCCTTACAATCTTCATTTGGTAATAGGTAGTTTTATGGTAGTAATGTATTATGGTAGTCTACAAACAATAGCTCTTGGGCCAAATCTAGCTGGCCACTTGTTTTTACAAATGAAATTTTATTGGAACCCAGCCATACCCATTCCTTTATGTATTGTCTGTGGCTGCTTTCTGCTACAATGTCATAGGTTAGTTAGGACAGAGACTATATGGCCCAGGAATCCTAAGATGTTTACTATATGGCCTTTTAGGGAAAAATTTGCTGATTCTTAATTTTGATCAGACTGATCTCTTCAGTCTAACTTAGTGGAAAGAACAAGGGCTGTGGAGTCAGACAGACTTAAGATTGACACTGGACACCAACAGTCACTGAAACTTAATTTCTTCATTTACAAAATGAGTATATAATACTTAACTTTCCTTGTTGTCATAGGGTCAGTGTAACATATATAAAAGCATATATTTCTGGCACTTGGTAAGCCTTCAAGACAAGCTTCTTTCCTCTGCTCATTTGCTCAGACTACTGTTCTGCTGCTTTATTAGGAATGGGCTTCATTGTCTTCCCCTTACACCTCCATCTCTGCCTCTCAGAATTCTACTTATCCTTCTATGTACCTCCATAGTGAAACTTTTCCTGCTTCCCAACATACGGATGTAATTTCTCATAGACTATAACTTCATGGCAGTTACAATTTTTTAACAACAAACAACAAAATTGTAATTGCTAATACTTAATGAACTTATTACTATATGTATATCAAAACATCTGTTTTATACCTTAAATATAGATAAAAAATAAAAAAGAATTAGCAATTACTTAGGTTGCTATTCTGCATATTACCGCACATGGAATAAATACCAAATTATTATTTCGTTCAATTCAGTGGATTTAAAAAGGGGAGGGATCAGTGTGGACTGTCATTTTTAAGTGAAGACTTCATTAAGGAGCTGCTTCCAAATGTATCAGTGATCAATGAAGGCATAGTGAGAAATTGAGAAACATGTAAAGTCAAGTAGAGCCTATGACTTTTAATTATCTACTTTATGATGTAATAACCTTGCAGTTTTCTGTGAAAGGTTCTAGGTGTTTATACTAGTTATCTGTTGCTACATTTTAAAAATGACTCTACAACTTGGCAGGTTAAAACAAAAAGCATTTATTATTTCACACAGTTTCTGAGAATCAGGAGTCTAGCAGGAGCTTAGCTGGTGGTTCTGGCCCAGGTTCTTTCATAGGGTTGCAGTCACACTGTCAGATGGGGTTGCAGTTATCTGAAGGCTTGACTGAGACTGGAAGATCCACTTCCAAGCTCATTCACATGGCCATTGGCAGGAGGCCTCACTTCCTTGAGATGCTCACAACATGGACTCCTACAGAGCAAGTGATTAGAGAGAAAGAGAGAGAGTACACGTGTGTAGCCAGGGGTGGAGGGGGAGAGAGAGAGAGCAAGAGAGCGAGCACAAGGGTGCATACATGTGTATAACCAAAACAGAAGCTATAATGCTATCACGGGTACGTCTGCTTTATTTTACTGGCTGTGCACATACAGACCAACCTGGTATAATGTGCAAGGGAACTACACAAGAGGATGAACACCAGGAGGATGTAGGTCGTTGGGGCTCTTCTTAGAACTAGCTATTACAGTGCTCGATACCTGGGTAGTTATTTATCGCAAAGGAATAGTGTTTGCCTGTTCATATGAATGAAACAATTGTAATCTAATTGGTGTCAACATTTTTAAACTTTCACAAAGATTTTAAAACCTGTGTCACTGTGAATGAATTCAGTTTCCCTGGCATGAGGCTAAAGGACTTTTAGTAAAATTATACCTACACTTTATATTATAGAATAATTTTTGTTTTCTCTCCAGTTGCCTTTCACTTTTCTGTTGAAATCTGGATTTCCTTTTTCCCATTTAATCATTCAGATTATTTTCTAGATGAAATGACCAAAGAAGCAGAGATAGATAATTCTTCAACCGTAGAAAGCCTTGGAGAAACTACTGATATCTTGAATATGGTAATGATTTCCTATCTGTTTATCTAAATATGAGTTTGAATTTTAGTTCATTGTGTATGTGAATGTGTGCATACTTCCTATACTCTTATATACATGAAAATCACTTTCTTATTTCTTATTTTGTTTGTTATTTTTAACCAACTATATTGAGGTATAATTCACATATAATAAAATTTGTATGGATCCTCACATTATTAGTATGGCAATTGAGAGTAGATTCTATTACTGTTTTCCCTTCATTTTATATATATATATATGTGTGTGTGTAACACGTATATATAAAATTTGTACTATATATGTTGTACACATATACATAAAATATATATATATAAAATTTGTACTATATATAGTACAAATACATAGTGTATATACTGTATTCTTTTTATAATATATATTTTTTATGTTTCAGACACACATGAGCCTGAATTCCAATGAAAAGTCATTAAAATTATCACCAGTTCAGAAACAAAAGGTGTAATATGGAGATTTATTTTCATTATTGTTGGTAAGAGCAGTTTAAGTTAATTTTTTGGATGGTTTTTGGAAAGAACACAAGAAACGTAAGCATTTACTTACTTTAGAATTTAAAAGACAGAGGGATACAATGTAGATAACCTCCATTTTGCCTTGTTCTGATGTTATGTATTTTCTGTAAAGAAACAAGAGTGGAAGCATTTTATTGCTGAAATTTGCTCTTTGGGATCACTAACTTAAGTTATACTAGCCATACTTTTCCTTCTGTCAAGCCATAGGTTATGATTGCAGTTCTTATGTGTAGGAAAAGACTACCATTTATTGATAGAGTGGCTCTCTGACTTTGGTTGAGTATGACTTTGAATGAATTACTATGCTGACTTTACTGAATGATATTAATACCTTCTTTAGCTTTACCATTTTGTGATTTTCGTGAAAATCTTTGATAACCTTTCCGAACATTTGGTTGGGCTTTAATTTATCAAGAAATTGACAGCATAAAAATAAGATTAAACATTTGGAAATTAGAGACTATTCATGGGTAGGAAAGAGAGACTTTTAATGAGTAACAAATAGCAAAAGAAGGGAATAGGCTGTGATTTTCACAACCATAGAGAGATAAAGGCCTGCCCTGAAATCCTTTGCTCTTCCTGGCTTTAAGGACTAGTGCAATGAATGAATGAGGGATTTGAGGATTAGGAAAATAAATTGGAGAAATGTAAATTGAGGGAAGAAGACTACAAAAAAAATTTAATTTCTATTTGTAGTGTCTGACATGTTTTCAAGTTTAAAACTCTTAAAATTGAAGTCACTGAAGTGCAGGAGAATCATGCTAAATTGTTAAAATTTAGAGCTAGTCCTCATTCGTTCTATCTATAATACTGAAAGGCATGGTGAATAACAGCATTCCTTTGAATATGGGAGAGCTGTTCGAACACAGTTGTAGGAGCTCAATGAATATTGACTGATTTTTGACTGACTATACTTCCAAGCAGACACCTTTCTTGTTTCTTTCCTTCCTCTTCCCTTAGACTCCAGGCTTTCCCTCTTCTGGGCTGCTTTATTGTACTAGGGAAAGAAAGGCATGTGCCTTTAGAAATCAGTTCTGAGGTCGGGCGCGGTGGCTCAAGCCTGTAATCCCAGCACTTTGGGAGGCCGAGACGGGCAGATCACGAGGTCAGGAGATCGAGACCCTCCTGGCTAACACGGTGAAACCTCGTCACTACTAAAAAATACAAAAGACTAGCCGGGCGAGGTGGCGGGCGCCTGTAGCCCCAGCTACTCGGGAGGCTGAGGCAGGAGAATGGCTTAAACCCGGGAGGCGGAGCTTGCAGTGAGCTGAGATCCGGCCAGTGCACTCCAGCCTGGGTGACAGAGTGAGACTCTGTCTCAAAAAAAAAAAAAAAAAAAAAAAATAGAAATCAGTTCTGGCAACCGGGCCTTCCTCTCTTAGGGCTCTTAGAAGAATCATGACTTTTTTTTTTTTTTTTGATCCACCCGCTTTGGCCTCTTAAAGTGCTGAGATTACAGGTGTGAGCCACTGTGCCAGGCCAAGAAGTGTACATTTTTTAATAGCGTCTTGCAAAATTAATCTCGAAGTTTTATGTAAGGATTGATTCAGATTGAGAAAAGAGGCAGAGAATAAATATTGATGGTGTTGTGATTAATGGCAAAATTAAGGCAGGTAGTATGAGTTGAAAATTAAACACAGATACATGTTACTAAATCAAAATTAGATGTATCACAGACTAGAGAGTGGCACAAATTATCCTTAAAGAAAACAAAACTTCAGCAAACTATCTGGTACAATTTGCTGTTTTTATTCTCCTAGACATAAAAATGTAAAATCTTGGCAGTATTTAAAGTAGATAAGGTGTCCTTGTAAACTAATAGTAGTATGATTATAATTACTTCAAAAAATTTACAGAAACAACAAACAGTTGGGGAACTGATGCAGCATACAGCTCTTACTGAAAACGATGATAGTGGTGAATATGAAGAAATGTCAGAAATGAAAGAAGGGAAAGCATGTGAGCAACACGTGTCACAAGGGATTTTCATGACGCAACCAGCTACGCCTATCGAAGCATTTTCAGATGAGGAAATAGGTAATGACTCAGGCCAGGTGGGACCTCAGGCTGACACTGATGGAGACGGTTTACAAAAAGACGTATTTAGACATGAAAATAATAATGGTGTTGATCAACTTGATGCCAAGGAAATAGAAAAGGAAAGTGATGGAGGACACAGTCAGAAGGAATCAAAAGCAGAAGAAATAGTGAGAAGGAAACTAAACTGGCAGAAATAGCAGGTATGAAGGATTTAAGAAAAAGGGAAAAGAGCACAAAAAATATGAGTTCTTTCTTTGGCAACTTACCAGATAGAGGTATGAATACTGAGAGTGAAGAAAATAAAGATTTTGTTAAGAAAAGGGAAAGTTGCAAGCAAGATGTGATCTTTGACAGTGAAAGAGAATCAGTAGAAAAGCCAGACATTACATGGAAGGTGCAAGTGAGAGTCAGCAGGGTATAGCTGATGGAGTCCAGCAGCCGGAGGCAATAGAATTTAGTAGTGGAGAGAAAGAGGATGATGAAATGGAAACTGACCAAAACATATGGTATGGCAGGAAATTGATTGAACAAGGAAATGAAAAAGAGACTAAACCCATAATATCCAAATCCATGGCAAAGTATGATTTTAAATGTGATCGCTTGTCAGAAATCCCAGAGGAGAAGGAAGGAGCAGAGGATTCAAAAGGAAATGGAATAGAGGAACAAAAGGTAGAAGCAAATGAGGAAAATGTGAAGATGCGTGCAGGAAGACAGGAGGAAACAGAGATCCTATCAGATGACCTTACAGACAAAGCAGAGGTGAGTGAAGGCAAGGCAAAGTCAGCGGGAGAAGCAGAGGATGGGCCTGAAGATAGAGGGGATGGAACCTGTGAGGAGGGTAGTTCAGGAGCAGAACACTGGCAAGGTGAGAGGGAGGAGAAGGGGGAGAAAGACAAGGGTGGAGGAGAAATGGCGAGGCGAGAGAGGGAGAGAAGGACCTAGCAGAGGAGGAGGAATGGGAGAAGAGGGATGGGAAAGAGCAGGAGCAAAAGGAGAGGGAGCAAGGCCATCAGAAGGAAAGAAACCAAGAGATGGAGGAGGGAGAAGGGGAGGAGGAGCATGGAGAAGGAGAAGAAGAGGAGGAAGACAGAGAAGAGGAAGAAGAGAAAGAGGAGGAGAAGGAGGAAGAAGGGAAAGAGGAAGGAGAAGGGGAAGAAGTGGAGGGAGAAGGTGAAAAGGAGGAAGGAGAGGTGGAAGAAGAGAGAGGAAAAGGAGGAAAGAGTGGGAAGGAGTAGAAAGGGAGAGGAGGAAGGAGACCAAGGAGAGGTGGAAGGTGGAGGCAAAAGAGGAGGGAGGGTAAGTCGATGAGGGGAAAGGAGAGGGGGAAGAAGGAGAATGGGGGGGAAGGAGGAAGGAGGAGAAGGGGAGAGGGAAAGGAAGAAGGAGAAGAAGGAGGGGGAAGAGGAGGAAGAGACGGGAAAGGAGGAAGGAAGGAGGACAGGAGAAAGGGGAAGAGGAAGAAGGATAAAGACTGCGGGGAAGAATAGGAAGGAGAAGGGAAAGGTGGAGGAGGCAAAACAGAAGAGGGGAAGAGGAGAAGGAGAAGGAAGGGAGAGGAAGGGAGGACGGGAAAGGGAGGGGGAAGGGAAGGAGAGGGGACTCCGTTGAGAGAGAAGGGGAGAGAGGAAGGGAGGAAGGAGAAGAGGAGGGGGAAGAGGAGGAAGGAGAAGGGGAGGAGGAAGGAGAAGGGGAAGGAGAGGAGGAAGGAGAAGGGGAAGGGGAGGAGGAAGGAGAAGGGGAAATGGAGGGGAAAGAGGAGGAAGGAGAAGGGGAGGGGCTTTCTGAAAAGCTTTCTGAAAAGCTCCTGCTATGAAAAAGCTCCTGAAAAAGCTACCGCTCATCTAATGGTATCTGGCTAGGGAAACTAGGAATCAGCAAATGCAAGATACACTGTTCCTTCTTCCCCAAAGAACCTTTCAGAGAGGATGACCTGCCCATTAAGAACTTTCACACATCACTTCATTTAATCTTCACAACTCCTGAGAAATGGACATTGTCTCCTACCATATAAATGAAGAAACACTCAAACTGGGTAATACATTTTATGATAACCAGTCACAATTCATCTTCGTGGATATTTCCAGGCTTTACTTTGGGGTGATTTCTATTAATATCTGCCCTAATAACAGTTTTCTAAGGGTGTTACCCAGCTGGTTTCATCTCCTGGGGGCCCTCTTGGTGCTCTGCAGTGCAGGGTCTGGGTGGTCCCAGGGACTTCTCAGTACCCTGCATTCTAGCACTCAGCATCCACATCAAGATGGCTTATGTTCCCGCTCACTAGCCTGTGAGGGTCTGGAAAAATGGGACTCTCTTTTTTCTGTGATGTCTGGACCCCAGCACGCTGCCTGGCAAATAGTGGTCATCACAAAAGAGGATGTTGTCCCCAAGCTCCTGCTCTAGGCCAGATCTGGCTTGGTGCAGACTATGGAGAACACAGATGACTCAGGCATGGGTCCTAGGAATCTTCTGTTCCAAGTGCAGTGGGGGCACCAAGAGAAAAGAGTGCCCATGTTAGCCCCTAGGCTCTTCCTATGGGATGGAGAGGTGGGAGGCCCATTCTCAGTTCCCTGTTCCATTGCAGACCAGACTTGCTGATCTGTCCACAAGGGAGTGCCTGGGAACCCCTTGTAACCAGTGTAGGGCCATTTTCCCCAGCCTGCTGACCCAGAGTCAAGGCTGGAGAAGGGTTTGCAGGCGGAAAGATGCTGACCTTTCACCCTGCCATCCCATCCCAACCCCAGTCCACTAGGCTTCACATGTGTTCTATACTTGGGAGTCACAGGGGCCAAAGGCCTGAGACCCCACCCTACCCCAGACTGGCTAAGACAGCTCTCAATTCCTGGCTCCCCAACTTGGTCTCTGACCTGAAGCAGAGCACTGGACTCTGGGCTATTTCTTCATACACAAAGTGGGCACATCTTTCTAATCAGTTAATGGTCAACGGTGTCCCCAAGGATAGTGATGGCTTACATAGAAACCCTCATTCCTGGAGATTCCAGACCATTCTCAAGTCTACAGCCACAGCAAGAAGGAGTCTGATACTCTGATTCTGTGACATAAGCCCCACCAATTGTTAATGCAAGTTTTTATTTGGCTGTATACACAATTTAAGCTATTAAAATTTGTACAGTATTTAAAAATTAAATAATACTCTGAAACTGAGTAAAAAAAATTGGGGTGGACGGGATGTTGATTGCTGCTGAGACCAAACTGCTTCTACTCATTCCCAAAGTGAACTCTTCTCCAGGGCCCAGGAGCCCATTTGTCCTGCTCTGGGGTTTGGGCATCCTCGGTTTCCACCTTTGCGCTGCTCTCCTGACCTATTGACCATGCTGGAAGTTTTCCCTCACTTACTCCTCACTGCCCAATTCCCCTCTCACACACCCCCACCCCATTTTCTGCTTCCTGGCAATCCAGAAAAGATAGCTTATCTATTAAGAGCTTCCCAGATTGGTGTTCTTGAGTTAGGGGAGAAGAGGAATTGGTGATGGGGAGGACAGCACTGTAAGGAGTGGGAGGAAAGTATTCTCTGGAAAAAAGGCATTCCCTGAGCAAAACATTTGTATAACTTAAAGTTGCATAGTTGTTAATCAAGGAGCTCCTCAGGCCTTTCATATGTTAACATGCTGGGTGACTCTCCAAGATGGGAAATTAGTGGGCTCTGTTTCCTAGGTTAATTTCACTACATATCCCCAGTAAAATCCTCAGGACACAACTAATTCTTCGTTCCCCTCATTGCAATCTGACTGGCTCTGGCCTGCTCAGATCCCTCCATCTTCTAGTGGAAAAAGCACCACTGTCTTCATTATCACCAGATCCAGCTGCTTTGTAGTTAGAGGTAGTTTCCATCCTGCCTGATCATATTGTGTTTATACCCTTAGATAACTTCCCTCCTCCCAGAGTCAATTCAAATATTTATCCCACCTCAAAAACAGCCCAGATTGACCCCTGGGAACTTCCAGGAAAGCAATGAAGAGAGGGGTAAAATGCTCTAGGCCAAGAACTCCCAGCCTGCAGGCCTCAAAACCCTTGGAGGCTGTAGTTTTGGTCACATCCGTGAGTCTTTTTGAGAGCACACTGCTCCTGATCCTTGGACTGCTGCACTCCAAATGACTCCACAACCAGCCCCATGCTTTATGGCAATGGCAGTGGAGGAGAACAGACCACTTGATTCTCCTGATGGAGATTTTCTCTTTTCTCCCCGTCAAGTCTGGATTTTCATCTCCAGGGTAACAAGGTACAGGAAGGGCAATCAATTGCTGCTGCAGCCAGTAATAACCAAGCCAAGCCAATTTACGGAAGGCCACAGGAAGCTTCTTTGAGCACTATGGGTAAAATCTATGTAGACCCACAACAGTGTTTTCCCCGCTGGACCTGGTGATGCCAGTCGGAGGGAAAACAGGTGAGTGCATCCTGAACTGAAACACTGTCTATCCTGGACCCTCATCAGTCCACACCTAAGTGACTAAAGTCAGGAGACTTCATGCTGCTAAAGTCAGGGGACTTCATGCTGCTAATGTCAGGGGACTTCATACTGCTCAGATCAGTGGCTCCCAAGTCGACCTCCACTCTGAAAATGGCATTGGGAAGGGGTCTGTCTGCCGACTCGGCTCCTGCTGTATATTTGGGAGTCACACAGACACATCTGCTACCTCTAGCGTCCCTCAAGAGCTTGCTGCTGCACAAATACAAAATCAAGTTATCCTGGTTTCTCAGTGTCTTTCCTGATGCTGTTTTAGATGAATAGTGATTGCTTGCTTTGCCCAGCTTCAGGGCACTGTGCTCCTAGGACTAGTGGCCACAACCTTGTCCTTCTTGAAGGCCTGCAGGAAGCCCTTGGGACATGAGTACTTCCACTGTCTAGTGCTCTTGAACTGGTTATTTTAGGGAGATAGGGTGTGTCCAGCTGTGGGCTGGTCTCTGTGGGGCTGTGACAGTTCAACGTGACAATAAAGGCACTCAAGTGTTAAGGGGTTCTCTGTGCCAGGGGTGCCTGGTGGCAGAGGCTGAGATAGATGGGCGCCACCTCAGCAGAGGCTGAGATAGATGCCCTGCCTGACCTGTGCTCTCTAGCCACTCCCTCATCCATCTGAAGCATGTGGGTTGAAGCGGGAGGCAAGTAAGGCTATCCATGCACAAGGCTGCCCCTCTCTGTGGTCTGACAGGAGTGCATGTCTCTTTATTTTTATTTCTTTTTTCATTATTATACTTTAAGCTCTGGGATACATATGCAGAATGTGCAGGTTTGTTACATAGGTATATATGTGTTACGGTGGTTTACCACACCCATCAACCTGTCATCTAGGTTTTAAGCCCTGAATGCATAAGGTATTTTTCCTAATGTTACCCCTCTCCTTACCCCCACTCCCCGATAGGCCCCAGTGTGTGATGTTCCCCTCCCTATGTCCATGTGTTCTCATTGTTCAACTCCCACTTATGAGTGAGAACATGTAGTGATTGTTCTTCTGTTCCTGTGTTAGTTTGCTGAGAATGATAGCTTTCAGCTTTATCCATGTCCCTAAAAAAGGATATTAACTCATTCTTTTTTATGGCTGCATAGTATTCCATGGTGTATCTGTGCCACATTTTCTTTATCCAGTCTATGATGGGCATTTGGGTTGGTTCCATGTCTTTGCTATTGCAAATAGTGCTGCAATAAACATACATGTGCATGTGTCTTTATAGCAGAATGATTTATACTCCTTTGGGTATAAACCCAGTAATGGGATTGCTGGGTCAAATGGTATTACTGGTTCTAGATTTTTGAGGAATCACCACACTGTCTTCCACAATGTTTGAACTAATTTACATTCCCACCAACAGTGTAAAAGCGTTCCTATTTCTCCACGTCCTCTCCAGCATCTGTTGTGTCCTGGTGTAGACACTCGAGGGAATCTCCTGGTCTGTGGGTTGCAAAAACTGTGACAAAAGCATAGTATCTGGGCTGGATAGTACTGTCCCTCATGGCACAGTCCCTCAGGGCTTCCCTTGGCTAGGGGAGGGAGTTCCCCAGTCCCTTGAGCTTCCCTGGTGAGGCAGTGCCCCACCCTGCTTCTGATCACCTTCCATGGGCTGCACCCAGTGTCTAACCAGTCCCAGTGAGATAAACCGAGTACCTCAGTTGGAAATACAGAAATCACCCGCCTTCTGCATTGGACTCACTGGGAGCTGCAGACTGGAGCTGTTCCTATTCGGCCATCTCTCCAGATCCCCTTTGTTTTTATTTCTATTTCTTTTTTTCTTGCCCACTCTTTTGTCTCCTTTATCTGGCACTCCACTTTCCACAAAAGAACCATGCCTTCTTCAGACGATCCTAGTATAAATATCTTTCAGTGTCTCACCTGCCCTTAACACGTCGTCTTTTCAATATAAACATACGAAAGGAATCTCTCTTCCTCTTTCTGGGCTCCTGTACTCAAAGGTCCATGAATTCCACCATCTACTTGAAACTAAGCAGAGCTGGGGCTAGGAGGAGACACAGTGCTGAAGTGCTAGTGACATTGTTTAAAGCCCTGGGGTCCAGCTGAGTTGCAAGCCAGCTGATCCCTTGGGAAGTCTGGCTGTATGAATCAATAAATGTTCCATTTTTACTTTAAAGAGAAAAAGTTGACAGAGGGAGAATGAAAGGAAATGGGCCCTTTATAACAATACAACCATCACTATGTAGAGATTACAATCCTCTAAAGAAGTCCTGCCTTAGGGGGCCTGGTCTAGGGACCTTTTGCCACTCATCAATCCAGAGGGGGCTCACTGAGTGACAGCTCTCCAGTGGAAGCACAGTTGGGGGTGCTGACTGGCACTACAGTTGGGGCCTGGCAGCATGATGAAGCAGGAAAGCAAAGCTGGCCTCTAGTACCAAATCCACATCCTAGGAAGGAACTCCACTTCTGGGTCTAATGGCAGAAGCTCAGACTAAGAGGTAATACTGTTTGCCCAGAGTTAACAGCAGACTCCAAACAAGTCATCAGAAATGTGGAAGTAGGAAAGTGAAGTTGAAGATGATGAAGGATTGGGACGCTTCCCTACCCATAAATGCATCAAGACCCCGAAGGCAGAATCCAGGGAAGGGTACTTGGAAAGAATGGCGGCCACAAGCTCTGCTTCCAGAGACCACAGCTCTGGATTAGGAATTAGAACAGGATTCTGGCTCCATAAAGGTAAGCATCTAATAGCAAGAAAGGGTTCCATGCTTTGGAGAAAGACCTGGGAATGAGAAAGGATGCAATATAGGAATAGCAGGTTTGTTACATAGGTATATATGTGCCATGGTGGTTTACTGTACCCATCAACCTGTCATCTAGGTTTTAAGCCCTGAATGCATAAGGTATTTTTCCTAATGCTACCCCTCTCCTTACCTCCACTCCCCGATAGGCCTCAGTGTGTGATGTTCCCCTCCCTATGTCCATGTGTTCTCATTGTTCAACTCCCACTTATGAGTGAGAACATATAGTGATTGGTGACCAAAAGCAGGAGTCCAGTTCTGAATCTGGCACCATTGGGAGAAGAGTCACTTGACTCCAAGTATAATGCAAGTGGGGTCCAGTTCAAATAAACAATGAGGATGATTCACTCCAAGAGCAGAGACAGTTTGGAAATCGCATGCCAGGACCACTCAGGTCGGGTTTAAAGTATGAGTTTGTCTGGGTCAGCCTTGCCCCTTTTAGCTGACTTAACATACCCCATCTCTGGCCAGCACACCACTGAGCTGCCAGCCCCACTGTGTCAATGACATCACTCAACAGAGCCTTCTTGACTTGCTCCCCAAATGCTCTTGTGTCAGTTTAGTTCCCACCCCATTGCTGCTTCCTCGTTCCATCCGCTATCCTGAACAATTCAAGGTTTGCTCTTTACTCCATAAAGTCTTGCCCCCTTGGCTGCTTCCTTGACTTGGATCTTCTCTTCCATTTCTCTCTGCACCAAGTGTTTCCTGTGGTGACTAAACACACAGACGTGGGAGGTGTAATAATTAAAGAAAGGAAAGAAACATGAAGGGTGGCTTGATGGTTAACAAGGACAGGTTTATTTTAGAAAACAAACCTGGGAGGGGGTTTTGGCCAAGTTAGGTTAGAGCCCCACTTTCTTACAGGCTAAGAGCTTTTAAGGATTCAGGGTGGGAGAGTTTATTAGAGGCTTGGACTGCTTTTGTGTTTCTTTGTTGTGCTTATTAGGGAGGGAGAGTCGTGTGTTTGTTTTCATACATCTTTCTGCAACTGCAGGCATACCACCGAGTCTGCTTTTAGCTTCCCTATCTTAGTGGACCTGAAAGGAAAGGAATGTGCTTATTAAGGCCCACTGTTTTACTGGGGCCCATTGTATGACAGTGAAGTTTGGTAGTTACCCAAGAGAATTTCCTCCTACCTCCCTCTGTGCCTGAGCTGTTTTATCTGTGTTTTACTGTCTGCTCTTTTTGGCTGTTTGTAGTCAGAAGAGAAGTGATTCCCTTGAAATGCATGAGGCTAGAAAGGGAGCTAGAACTTAAAGTGGTGGTGTTTGTCCAAGGTGACAGTGTTCCTGCTCTGTCGGGGGGATCAGTGGGCCCCGACTTAGCGGGGATGTTGGAAGGCAGAGAATGGGATGTAGCAGGGTCTGAAGAGTTCTTTCCTCCACCCAGCCATTCTCCAGGCTTAGGCATTCCCGAGTACAGTTGGGAAGGGGAAACATTGAAGGAAGTAAGGTTTCTAAATTTGTCATCGGGATAGAACTAGGGAAATACTCTCTCCCGACTGATCTTTATCGGTTAGATAGGCTGCCCTACAAATTTGTATAGAGTTAAACACAGGGGAATGGGTTCTGATAGCATATCTCTGATTTTTCCTGAGGAAGTGGTGCTAACTCTTAGTAGTGAGTCTGAAGGAATATTTAGGTAGGATTATTTTCTGTGTTCCCTGCTGCCAAGGTGCTACCTGGCTGTTTCTCTTTTGCTTGGAGACCTTTATTGCTGAGTTCTTCTCCACTCCACTCCCACTTTTCCTCTTCCTCCTGCTTCTAATTCTGCATTTGCTCAAAAAGTTTAATAACTATTAAAATGTTTACTCCGCCCTGTTTTTCATACTTCCTCCTTTACCCACTTCTGCCTTCTCCCAAGCAAACCAACTAGTGTTAAAATAATAATAATCTTTCTTATCTGTCTCCTAATCACACGGAAACCTGAATTTTTGACCTTTGTTTTTACAGTGTTGGGATTATATTTTCACTTCTGCTTCTTGCTTTTCACATGTAATTGAACATAGGAGAAGTGCTTCCAAGTCATTGCTGTAAACCAGAATCCATTCTTTAATGTGTGAAATATTTTGGGGTAAGTGTTTCAACACTTCACTGCTGCCTGCTTGTTTGAGCACACACTGTGTTTCCTGCGTGGAGCCACTGCCCAGGGGTGCCAGAACATCTTTTGCACACTCCTCGCCTGCCACTGAGCTTCGTTCCTTGGATTCTGTCCCTAGGAGAGGGCTGGCTGAGTTTGTTTTTGTTTGGTTTTGTAGGTAGATATTGACATTACTTTCCAAAACAGCTGTAGCAATTGTCAATCACAGTGGCAACATTTGGGAGTATAATTTTTTCCCAGATGGGACCATGAGCCTAGTTTTGCAGCACTTGGGTTGATGGGGCCTGATAAAAATGCATTACACAAAAATGGCTCGTTCATTAGGATTTCACAGAAAACCCTAAAGGGCATCCAGAATGCTGTTTAAACCAACACATACCAGCATTACCTTGGGAATAAGGCATTAAGCACATTCTTGACCTATTTGTAGGCGCGAGGATCACATTCATTCCACTCTCATAAACAGCTAAATAAACTCACTATACAGTTAAACTTTACTCTTAAGCAACTTTCATCATAACTATTGCTATTGTTTTATTTATTTATTTTTTTTAGAGACAAGGTCTCACTCTGACACCGAGGCTGGAGCGCAGCGGTGTGATCATAGCTCACTATAACCTCGACCGTGAGATCCTGAGCTCAAGTGATCCTCTCACCTCAGCCTCCCAAAGTGACGGAATTATAGGCATGAGCTACCATACTCGGCCACTATTGCTGTTTTGAAAGGGAGCCCTTCTCTCCCCTACCACATTCTATATTAAGAAATTCCAAATTAAATGAAGAGATAAACAATTCAAGGATAATAAAGTTAGTAACTGTTCATGTAATGATAATAAAAATAAGAGTCAATTTTGTAAGAGGTGTATTAAACCGTATAAATTGTCCTGGCTGAGGTGTGGGGGTCGCGGGTACCCCATTGACTGATGTATATATAAAATAAAGTCAAAACTCTTGTTAATGTCTCAAAGACAGCTACGAACAGAGTTAGGTTCATTGGCTCCCCGCTAAGTCGGGGCCCACTGATCCCCCTGACAGAGCAGGAACACTGTCATCTTGGACAAACACCACCACTGCCTCAAGGGAGCCAGCATGCTATGGGAAACATGTCTCCCTAAGAAAGCACTAGAAGGACTGGTTGTAGGATTTGGGCTTGTGTTAGGTCATTGTATAGGCCAGGGTGTAGGGGTTCCAAGAAGCAGGCATTTGCTGTGGATTGGGAGCTGTCAGGAAGCAGGTATACATTTGTGAGTGGCCTTGTTTGATGAGAACATTCTGTGAAATTGTTTATGTTCAACAAGACACCACCACAGCTTAGCGACAGGCCAACTCTTGACTGTGAGGAGTTGCGTTTCCCTTTCTCCCACTGAAGAAATAGAGTTCATAGAGGGCAGATGATTTGATCAGCAGACCTGCGTCCCCCTCAACAGTTGGGTAACTCCCATTAGGTGTCCTGCCCTGTCAGACCCTCTTCACCCACCTTGAATGGTTGGTGTCAAGAAAACAACTGGCATTTAGAAATTAGTTCCTAGAGGTAAGGGAAATATGGCCAAACTGAAGAGTTATTTGGGACCTGTATTCATTTGCTAGGGCCACCATAAGAAATTACCCCAAACTGCAGGGCTTAAACAACAGAAGTTTATTTTTTTCACAGCTCTGGAGGCTGGAAGTCTGAGCTCAAGGTGTTGACAGGGTGGCCTCCTTCTGAGGACCATGAAGTAAGAGTGTGTTCCAGGCCTCTCTCCTTGGCTTGCAAGTGGCCGTCTTCTCCCTGCCTCTCCACATTGTCTTGGACACGTGCCTGTGTCCAAGTTTCCTCTTCCTGTAAGGACACTAGTCATATTGAATTAGGGCCCGCCCTAATCACCTCACTTTAACTTAATTACTTCTTTAAATACTCCATCTCCAAATAAGGTTACATCCTGAGGTATTGGGGTTAGGACTTCAATGTATATGAATTTGAGGGGAGGGACAAAATTTAGCCCCTCAGAGGATCTACTTCTGTGAAGATGGAGGCTTCTCTCCACCCAGGAGCAAAACTGCAAGAAAAGCTCATAGAAATACAACAGGTCATTATTGTCAAGCGCGTCCGTGTGAAGAGACCATGAAAATAGGCTTTGCGTGACAAACAAGGCTGTTTTTCACTTGGGTGCAGTGCAAGTGGGCTGAATCCAAAAAGAGAGTCAGAGAAGGGAGATAGGAGAGGGGCAGCTTTATAAGACTGGGGTAGGCAGTGGAAAGTTACAGTTAGAGGTGGTTATCTATTAGCAGGGGAGGGGGTCGGTCACAAGGTGCATGGTGAAGAGATCATAAGACTCATCGTCCAGAAGAACAATGTCATGAGGTCAATTAATCAGTTAGGGCAGGGCAGGAACAAGTCATAATGGTAGAATGTCGTAAGGTGGGTTAATTAGTTAAGGCAGGAACTGACTATTTCACTTCTTTGTGGCTTTTTGGCTGCTCCAGAGTTCTCGGCTCCTGCAGGCCATCTGGATGTATATGTGCAGGCCACAGGGGTTACAATAGCTGAGGTTTGGCTCAGAGGCCTGACAATTATGCTTTCTGCGACTAATTCTTCTCTTTTTTGTTTTCGAATGCCATGAAAGTGCAGTGACCACACAAGAAACAAGATGGCACCCATAACTGGTGCATCTGGTAGTCATTCCAGCCTTGTCTCTGTTGGGCTTACAGGTAGGCCTGTTTTTTGTTTGTTTGTTTTTGTTTTTGTTTTTGTTCTTTGTCATTCTTCTAAGAATGAGTCATAAGGAGGTTGTTCTTGGAAAGAACTAAAGAGGAATCACCAGTTAGTGACTGAAGCAGTTGAGGTTTGCAATCTGCTAGAGTGACCCATTTATTTTCAGTGGTTTTTAAGTTTTCAAAGTGACAGAGAACTATGCTAAGAACTTACTGCACAGTTACCTTGTTGGTTGCCTCCCCAGGACATACTCCCCATTTTACTTCCCAAAGCCCCTGATTTCCTTAGGTTATATGCCCATGTGATTCTGAGAAGCCTTTGGAGGAAGGTAAGAAACTTAATCAGTTTAGAGTGACACAGTGCATTTGAGACTTTGGAGAAAACAGATGAGACAAAGAACTGTTATAACCGTTTTGCTACCATGAAGAAAATCGGCATAAGGGCAAAGTGAATAAAGAGAGATAGCAGAGTTGAGGGAACTGCAAAGGGAGCTAGAGTCTCAATCAAACTGTACCCGAAACCCACCTACCTCTGAACTTTTCAGTTAAATGAACCATTAAATTCACTTTACTGTTTAAACTAGCTTTAGTTGAGTTTTTTGTTGACTGCAACTCAAACTATCTGGATAGATTTATTAGCATCTCTGAAATGTTACCAGTGTTCTTCCAAGTATGTACCAATTACTCTGTCATGACATATTAATTAATGTCCAGGATGAGAGATACTGATGAAGATATACCTTGAATTTTAGAAAAATGAAGGAGACTATTATGTGGGAATAAAGGAAAGAAAACAGATTTCTGTGGGATTTGATTTCAAATTTTCAACATCCTCAAAATCCTTACCAAGCCAACTGGGTCTAGGCAGGCATAGCATATGTTCAATAAACATAGTATATATTCAATGATGTGGAAGCAACTAAAGAATGAGAAAATGCTGACAATGGCAGAAGCAGCTAGAATGCAAGTTTGGCTTGAAGCTTTTAAGTGACTGCTATAGAAAATGTTTAATGTGAACGTAGAAAGCAATCTCCACTGTTTCTTGGAGAGTTGATCTTCCTACCTCTTGTTTCATTTGACCCCCAAATATGTGAACCAAATAAAAAGTCCCTCCCACAATGCTGGTTGCAAAGTCCAAGTGGACACGAGGTCCAAAGGTCAGAGATGATCAGAAAGATAAACTGGTCAAGGGAATTTAATGGTTCAAATTGATTATCCATCAAGAAGTCAAAATGGGCAATAGGTCCAAAAACAGAAGCCCAAGAAGTCAGAAAACCAGAAGCCCGAAGGCCTATCCAAAAGAGAAGCAGAAATAGAGAAACACTGCCCAGAGAACCAAGTATCCCAGGGAAACAGCCCTGGACTAATACAGCACATGAATTGCAAAGAGCAACAAATGCAAAGACAATCTCATATTCAAAAGCATAATGTCATGCACTAATATGCGAAAGGAAGGGGACTGGAAAGATTAACGAATACAAGATGAAAATTTAAGAGTACTAGCAGCAGCAGTAATTGCAACAGCAGCAGGCAAGGCAGAAAGTCCTGTCTAATGGAAATGCAACTTACGTAAATGCTGACTGAGGCTGAGCAACCATTTTAAAGTAATGTACATCTGCTAACATTACTTCTGGATAAGACAGCTCTCTGGCAGAGAAATTATAGATAGGAAGACACCAAAGACTGGGATTGAAATGAACCAAGGCTATTACAATGTTGCCTCTAGTTACCTGTGGCTAGAAGCTTTTGTCATTCCCTGGAGGACGAGAAATCAGCAGTTAAACATGAAGCATGTCTGTGTAGTAGATATGACAGTTAACCATATGAATGCCCAAACTAAGCATCTGATAATCTAGTCTACAGGTAACTTATATAGTCTCACTTCAGTTTTTCTCATTATTACTTTGCTTCCAAAAAGACAAGCTAAAGAATATTAGACTTTGATACACATGCAAGAATTATATTAGTGCCCAACTATATAAACATCTGTGAGGGGCCAGGTGTGGTGGATCATGCCTATAATTCCAGCACTTTGAGAAGCCAAGGTAGGTGGATTGCTCAAGCCCAGGAGTTCAAGACCAGCTTGGCCAACATAGGGAGACCCCATCTCTACAAATAATTTAAAAATTAGTGGGGTATGGTGGTACATGCTTGTGGTCCAAGCTTCTTGGGAAGCTGAGGTAGGAGGATCACTTGAGCCTCAGAGGTTGAGGCTGCAATGAGCCATGACCAAGCTACTGCACTCCAGCCTGGGCCACAGAGCAAGACTTTGTCTCAGAAAAATAATGGTAAAATAAACTTCCATCAGGACTATCCCTGAGATTGGATGTTTTTAAGTAACCAGGTCTGAGACTTGCTCACCTCTCTTTTCTGTAGATTAGTAAGTGTCTAGCTCTTTGAAGGGCCAGAAGCCGATACAAGCTGAGCAACAATGATGATTACTTTCCAACTTGGTAAGAGGACAAGGTTGCTGTCCTGAGAAGATGATTTTATAAAAGTAGAGATGCTGTTAAAGCTCATGAAATTTTAAGCTTATGTTCAAACATGCAGATCACCTCTGTCGTATAATAAAAAAAAAAAAAATCTGCTGGTCATTTTCCTGGGTTCCTGTTTCAGAGCTTCAAACACCCTTGGAATTTCCTGAGTGATAGGAGTGTGTTTGTTATGCTAGTGAGGTGACCCCATCTGATGACTGAAGAAACACCATCATCCTTTGTCTCCCGCTGATTAGATAAACTACGTGGATACAAGTGGAGTGGTTTTAAGGAGCGGGAAGTTTAATAGGCAAGAAAGAAGGAAAAAAGTTCCCCCATAGAGAGACAGAGGGAGGGGGCCTCCTAACGGAGAGAAAAACTCCTGTGCGGCAGAAAAGTCATCAGTTATGTTGGGAGGCTGGAGGAGGTGGTGTCTTATTTGCATAAGGCCCAGGGAATTGGTTTGACCAGGTGTATCATTTATGTAGCCCACGAAAAACCTGGTCCTCCTACCCTAGTCTTTTAATATGCAAATGCAGGTAGCCATGATGTCCTGCACAGGTGGTGTTATCTGTAGGCAGCCATGATACCTGGCACACATGGTGACAAAGAGAAAAGGGGAGGAATTGCCAATTGGATAGACCTAGTTTCTAATCGCTGGCATTTGCGTATCAATACTTGCCAGCTTGGCTTTCCAAGCTGCTTGTCTATTAGGAAGGAAATGTTTTGGGAGTTGCTTTTATTAAAAGAAATGTCCACTGAGAACCTTCACCCTTTCTACCTACCTAAAAATTATTTCTTAGTAAATCCTGTATTACCATGGTAGGGCCCCTAGACAGCTTCAGGATGGAAGCTGGTCAGCAGAAAGACCAAGCACCTGATAATAGTGTTGATTGAGGCTTTGAGCCCTATGAGATCAGCTTGTTCACCAGACCTCCAAGATGCTGAAGATTGATTTTGATGAAGTAGCTAAGTATTTATTTAATCATGCTTATGTAATGAGACCTCAATAAAAACTCGGAACATTGAAGCTCTGATGTGACAGCAGAGTGACATACCGAATTTCCCAGTTAGGGGGGCATGGAAGTTCCATGTCTAGGACCCTCCCAGACCTCATTTTATGTGTATTCTTTATAATAAAATTCTAATAATAAGCTTAGGGCTTTCCTGAGCTCTGTGAGTCATTCTAGTGAATTAGTGAACCTGAGGGGGTCATGGAAACTCCCAACTTAGTGACCAGTTGGTCAGAAGTGCAGGTGGCCTGAGAACCCCTGAACTTGCAGCTGGCATCTGAAGTAAGAGTAGTCTTATTGGGGACTATGCTCTTAAACCTGCAGAGTCTGATGCTAACCATGGGCAGTTAGTGTCACAATTGAATTGCAGTACATCTAGGTGGAGTGGAAACAGAACACATTCTATCAGAATCAGGAAAGGGATTGGCCAGTCACCTCTCAAGAGTGGTGTGGTCAGCTGTCACTGCCTACATGCCCAAACCACCACCTTTAAGATAAATCTGGCCAGGGCCTAGTGGCAGGTGATAAGCTAGTCTACAGTAACTTAGAGTCTCACTTCAGTTTTTCTCATTATTACTTTGTTTCCAAAAAGACAAGCTAAAGAATATTATTTAGACTTTGATACACACGCAAGAATTATATTAGTGCCCAACTATATAAACATCTGTGAGGGGCCAGGTGTGGTGGGTCATGCCTATAATTCCAGCACTTTGAGAAGCCAAGGTAGGTGGATTGCTCAAGCCCAGGAGTTCAAGACCAGCCTGGCCTCTTTCCTCAGAGCTCAACACTTCCCTGACATATGATTTGATTTTTTTTTTTTTTTTTTTTTTTTTTGAGATGGAGTCTCAGTCTGTCACCCAGGCTGGAATGGAGTGCAGTGGCACAATCTCAGCTAACTGCAACTTCTGCCTCCCAGATTCAAGTGATTCTCCTGCCTCAGCCTCCCCAGTAGCTGGGATTACAGGCACCCACCACCACGCCCAGCTAATTTTTGTATTTTTAGTAGAGATGAGGTTTCACTGTGTTGGCCAGGCTGGTCTCAAACTCCTGACCTCGTGACCTGCCCACCTTGGCCTCCCAAAGTGCTGGGATTACAAGTGTGAGCCACTTTGCCTGGCCACCCGACGTACGATTTGGTGATTTTTCCAGAGAGGCCAGAACTACTCCCATCTTTCCCAGTAAAGGTGATTTGTTATGCTTAGAACTAAATGTGATTTAACTGTTGTAAGCATGTGTAAAATAAATTCCCAAATAAGAAAAAAATATATTTGTTACTCTAAGGGTGTTTTAGTTCTGAGGCCAGTTAGGCAGTCTAATAATTGTCCATCCTGACAGGCTCTACTGAAAGTGAGCATAGAGCAGTTCTTTTACGGAGGAAGCAAATGATGAAGTAAGATTCATCATCAGTCAGCAGAAGAGATAGAAAAGACTTCGGAAACCATATGAAGGAAGAAGCACAAAATATAGATTAAGCAACATCTCCTGAACACTACAAAGCATTTTAAACATACCCATTTTGACAAACTTTCGAAATAAAAGCCTCTGTTCTTCAGGAATCCAAAGGAAAAATGGTGGGATCTGAAGAGGCTATTCTCATCCATTCTATTTTGTGAGTAAGTCCTTAAGAGATGGAAAAGGTGATAGCAGCTGTGAAGAAGAAAGGAAAACAACCTTTGTCCTCAATGCCTGAAGGCAGAGAAAGGCTTGGGAAAGCTGTTGGTCTCTGGCCTTGCCCATAGGGATCATCCCACTAAACTAGGATTTAGGAGCCTAATTGGAGGGGATTGAGACTCCAAATTTAGAATAATGCCCTTGAAGAAGAAAGTGACATGTTCCATGTATGCTTTCACTTCCAAGACTAAAGTTTGCTGGATCAAGTTTCCTAAGTATTAGGACAGTCTATCTCAGAATCCAAGTCAGCACAACTTAACACAGCAATGAAAGAATCCAAAGTTCAAGAACAGAAGCTAAGGAACTCTGTAGCTGACAAGAGGGAGGAAGTCTGAAGAAGTGCACAAAGTTAAGTTGGGCCAGTTTGGAGGAAATACAAGCAGCCATATATCAGTGCTCAGGATTCCAGGCCTAGCTTCTGAACAATCAAATTGCCTCCAATAGGAAAGGGCAAGAAATAAGGCCTCTGGTCTCTATTACTGATATGGTTTGGATCTGTGTTCCCACCCAGATCTCATGTCAAATTGTAATCCCCAGTGTTGGAGGTGGGACCTGGTGGGAGGTGATTGGATCATGGGGATGGATCCTTCATGAATGGTTTAGCACCATCCCCTTGGTGCTGTTCTCATGATACAGTTCTTTCGAGATCTGGTTGTTTAAAAGTGTGTAGCATCTCCCCTCTCTCATTTTCTTCCTCCTGCTCCAGTCATGTAAGACATGCCTGCTGTCTCTTCACTTTCCACCATGATTGTAAGTTTCCTGAGGGCCCCCCAGAAGCAGAAGCCACTCTGCTTCCTATATAGCCTGCAGAAGCATGAGCCAAGTAAACCTTTTCTTTATAAATTACCCAGTCTCACGTATTTCTTTATAGTAGTACGAGAATGGACTAATACAATTACTACACCTAAAATGGAATTAACATTTAGGGATCACTTGAGACCTTCATATAAACACCAGGATGATGTGCTGAACTGTACAACCTATCAAAGATTACTGGGGAGGTTTCTTGAGGGAGTTGGGATCCCATTCCCCTATCTCCCCTCCATCTTTCCTCCCAGTCTGCAGTGATACAGGGTAGACTCAGGGCTACCATTCGTTCCACAGGTGTCCTCCAACATCGCAACACACACACAGATGAAAAATGTCTAAGATGGAGCTATATATCTCCTTTTCTGCATGTTGACTTTATTCTTAATATTCTACAGTCTCCTAAATCACTCCTTTGTTTTCTGAAACTATTCTAATTGTAAATCTCCAACCTTATATAATGTTTCAGGGCACTATGTGCTAGCCACACATCTAGTACTACTACTTTGAATGTCTCTAAATTTCTCAGGGAAAAGAAAATATACAAGTATCTGGGATTATTTGCTTAGATCAAATCTGCAGAACCTAGAGAAAATCATTTTCCTTTGTGAAACACAGCACTAATTTTGATATTATGTGTCAATCCAAGATATGTTAGGAATTAAGTAGAAAATCTTATGAGGTTATTGTATAGTGGAAGGCAAAGGACCATTATGAAGACAAAGGGACAGGTTTCTTCATTCATTTCACAGATCAGGAAGCTGATACCCAGATTGAGAGTTTAGGTCATTTGCCTCATTTACTGCTTCTTAGGAAAATCAAGGTTGGATCTTAAGTACACTGATGTGGCCTGATTTTCCTTCTCCAATAAGTTTGGAATTATGTTGGAATCGCAAGACATTGAAAGCCCATATACAAATGAAGATACTTTCTCTATTGGCCTTCATAATAGAGAAATTTATCAGAGTCATTTTTAGATAGATGGACATTTAGTATTAAAATCATAAGGGGAATTGGAGTCGGAAAGGAAGACAGACTTATAGCTGCACATTTCCGCATCAGATGCAAGAAAGGCATATATTTGGACATAGCTAGATCTGCTGCTCTGACCCAGACCAAAGCACACCTCTCCTCTCACACTCTGGGGTGGGTTTGAGGAGACAAGGTAACAGAAACACTAAAGCAACAGTAATGCCAAAAATAAGAGGGAGTGACAAATTAATGAAGCAAGAATTATCATTTAATAGACTTTCAGACATTCTATGACAACTGCTGCACTCTCAACTCAGGCCTGAGACAAAATGGCAGAGGAAGAAGATGAAAGACAAGGGTGAGAGCGGAGAAATCGGAGTGCTATCAGTGGCACGAGCTTCCAATTGGTGAATTTTTAAAAAATGAGCCACACATTTGCCAGCCCTTTGGTATTTTCTGCTTTTATTGATATATATAAATTGCCAGTGTGTATTTCTTTGAGGTTTACAGATTTTCTTTATCAAAGTATCAAAATATTCAGAGATTCTTCATTTATCCCTGGCGAGTAGAGATAATGTGGAGCTCTTAGGGAAAAAAAATCATTCTAGGCTTAGGAAGTGGAACCTGAAACTTCTTTCAATAAGCTTCTGAAGCCTGTGAACCAAAGTTGTCTGCTCTTTTACAGGGCCTATTGTGTAGAAGAAAAAGGCCTGGTAACCCTCCCAACTCAACATGCTAAAACCAAAGTAGCAGCCTTGCCAGCACCAATGGCCTGTTTCTATTAATTCTCCTAGGCTCTCCAATTATCTTGGATTCTTTTCTTTTTCCTATATGTTAAGGACATCATTGTGTTCTGAGAATTGTCCTTCCATGTGATCTGATTCCCTCCATCTTCCATTCTCTCTGCCTGCAACACCAGTTTGAAGTCTGCAAATTACTTTTCTCTGCCTTTTCTGCCCATCCCTCTCCCCGTCTCCAATAAATCCTGAACACTACCAGGTTCAGGATTTAGGCTCTTCAGATTTTTATGTTAATTAGCCTAATAGGGATATTAAGATGAACACATTGTGTAGGAAGATCACTTTAATTTTTCCTCTAAGAATAACGGCAGAGGGGAACTGCCATAAGTGAGAATAAAGGGAAGCCATTGAGTAAGCCAGGACATGATTCCTAGGAAAATGTCGGTTTCTGATTACTGCTGACAATGCTAGTATTTTATTTCTATGACTCCTGGATATACCTGCGGTGATTGGCATTGCAGTTTAACAAGGAGTTAGTTTGCTTTTTTTAAGGGCAGTGTAGAAGAGCATCTATAATACCTCACCCATAAACAAGCCTGGTGGGAGAGGAACCCCCAGTAACAGAAGTGAAGGAGAGTAGGCAATCTCTATGGCTTTTAGAAAACAGGGTAGAGCTAAGTGTAACTATCATGAGGTCCTTATGATCATATGCTTATTTGCTTCAAAAAGACCATTACTAAAGTGATGAAGTACAAACTTCTTAGTATAGCATTCAAGATTTAACGTCAAAATAACAAACCAATCTTTTGAAAAAGAACCTCTAGGCCGGGCGCGGTGGCTCAAGCCTGTAATCCCAGCACTTTGGGAGGCCGAGACGGGCGGATCACGAGGTCAGGAGATCGAGACCATCCTGGCTAACACGGTGAAACCCCGTCTCTACTAAAAAATACAAAAAACTAGCCGGGCGAGGTGGTGGGCGTCTATAGTCCCAGCTACTTGGGAGGCTGAGGCAGGAGAATGGCGTGAACCCGGGAGGCAGAGCTTGCAGTGAGCTGAGATCCGGCTACTGCACCCCAGCCTGGGCGACAGAGCGAGACTCCGTCTCAGAACAAAACAAAACAAAAGAACCTCTAATGCTCGTGAATCCTCAAGAGTGATTTCCTTCTAAAATCTTGATTTACACATGGAATGACCTCCCCAGGGTTCTGCCAGACCCATATCCATCCCCACTCCCTTCTAGGCCCAATTCAAGCCCCACCTTCCCTATGCTTTGTCTGGCCAACAGGTCCACAAGACCTCTTCCTCCTCGGAATACCCTTAGCACAGGGGTCTCCAATCCCAGGCCGTGGGCTAGTACCTGTTCATGGCCTGTTAGGAACTGGGCCACACAGTAGAAGGTAATTGGCAGGTGACGGTCTGAGCTCAACTTTCTGTCAGATAAGCAAGACGTTAGATTCTCATAGGAGTGCAAACCCTATTGTGAGCTGCCGCATGCGAGGGATCTAGGGTTCGAGCTCTTTATGAGAATCTAACACCTGATGATCTGAGATGGAACACTTTCATCCTGAAACCATCCCACCCACTGCCCACCCCCACAATCCCTCGCCCCCGCCACTGCCCCACCATGAAAAATTAAAAATTGTCTTCCATGAAACCTGTCCCCGGTGTCAAATAGGCTGGGGACTGCTGGCCTAGCAGATACAGTCTGAACTCTTTTGGCTCTTAATATACATATATACCACCTTTAAACAATTCTTTATTTCTGTGTCCTCATTTCCCAGACTAAATCATTAACTCCTTCAGGACAGGCTCTGTTTGACTTAGACAAGGTTATAATTAGCACCTAGCTCATGATGGCTTCTCAATTAACATTTCCTAATTGATTACTGATTGAGCCACTATCAGATGAAAACGAGTTGATGGGACCAAAAGTGTCCTAGTTCCTGTGATGGTTAGCGGAATCCAGCACTTATCTAAAGACCTCAGAGTTGATTACCTTTTGAGTAATAAACCCCACAAATTGGAGACTCAGGTAGATTGAAAGCCATCAACACACTGGAAGAAATTTCGGACTCAGTGAGCATCGGGATTTCCAGAAGCTAAATTTTTATTTAGGTTTTTTGTCTTTCTTTCTTTCAGTCTCTCTGTCTCGGAATTTCACTCTGTGACTCAGGCTGGAGTGAAGTGGTGCAATCGGGGCACTGCAACCTCTGCCTCCCGGGTTCAATGATTCTCCTGCCTCAGCCTCCTGAGTAGCTGGGATTATAGGCGCATGCCACCACACCTGGCTATTTGTTGTATTTTTAGTAGAGACGGGGTTTCACTATGTTGGTTAGGCTGGCCTCAAACTCCTGACCTCTTGATCCGCCCATCTCAGCCTCCCAAAGTGCTGGGATTACAGGTGTGAGCCACGGCACCCGACTTTTTTCTTTTTTAGGAGGAACTCCCTGTCGCTGGAGTGCAGTGGCGCGATCTCAGCTCACCGCAACCTCCGCCTCCCTGAGTTCAAGCGATTCTCCTGCCTCAGCCTCCAGAGTAGCTGGGCCGATTACAGGCATGCACCACCACACCCAGCTAATTTTTGTATTCTTAGTAGAGACAGGACTTAGCTGATTTTTGTATTTTTAGTAGAGACGGGGTTTCACTATGTTGGCCAGGCTGGCCTCCAACTCCTAGCCTCAGGTGATCTGCCCGCCTCGGCCTCCCAAAGTGCTGGGATTACAGGCGTGAGCCACCGTGCCCAGCCTTATTTTTTTAGGTATTTAACTCAAGAGGCCAAGGAAGCAGAACCTCCACCTAACCTCCTTCTAGCATGAACAGCTCTTTATTTTGTATTGTCAAGTGACCCTTGAAACACTTTTGAGAGGTAAAGTAAAAAGGTATTAAAGACCAAGGGCAGAGAAGACTAGGCGCTTTCCCAACTCACTCTTAAGAAACATCAGCCTATTACATATTACTTATTTCCTCTTTAGACATCTGGACTCCTCTACAAAGAGGTGTCTATTTTTGATTTTATGGTGTCTAAGAACTTGGTCTCCCAGAGTGCCCTGTCCCCCAAAAGATGTTGAAAGCGGGCATTCTGTAATCTACCCAAACATTTCTTTTATGTTAATTACAGCTGACCGTAGAGAGAGTCCAGTCCCGTGAGCCCCACCTTCCACGTGAAGCTGTTTGACAGGTCCCCTGTGTGGCTCAGGGCCCAGCCTTTCAGATCAGTTAAATGAAGCCCAGGGGTCTACTCCAAGGACACTACCCCATCGCTTTCCAGTGCCTCGTATAATTATGCAGCCGACTCTAGAACGCCCCTGCCCTGCCCACGTCCCCTCTGCATGAAGTCGCTGAGCCAAAAACTCCTCAGGTTTTTCCACAGGCCGTCGTCGTCCCTTCCTCTTTGCCATGGCATTTGAGATTCTGGGCTGAGACTGTTGATTTCAGCATCTGGGATATTTTCTCACAGCCGAGGACGCTGATAGAAAACTGCCAGAAAGCGGGAGGGGTCCCCGGCAGCAGGTCCAGTTTTTTCGCCCCTCCTGCCTCCCAGGTGCTGCGGATTACGCCACGAGAGTCTCGACCCTGCACACGGATTTTTTTCTTCCGTTCCACGAACCAGACATAATGATTCTGATTTACATATTTAAGTGAAGGGGAGAAGAAACACGACTCTCAGGACCCAAGGACTGAGGCACGGTTTTTCTTTCTCAAAGAATTCCCGTTAAGACATTTTTCTCTTGCAAAGCCTTTCCTACAATGATGGTTTAATCGTGTAATTATGTAGACCAGTTACAACCTGGCTAGCTAAAACAAAAAAGCCAATTCCCTACGCCCGAGCCAAGCCAGCTCCCCCTCGCCGCGCCGCATCCCAGACACCCGATGCTCGCTCCGCAACGGCCAGGTTTCGGTTCAACCGAAAACCACGGGAAATGGGAGGAGCTACTGGCCCAAGGGAGGGAGGCGGGACTTGATCGCCGAGCAACGGCCCCGGCGATTGGCCAGCCTTCTGCCGCCGCCACCAATGGGCAGGCGCCCTGAAACGTTCGGCGAGCCGACTGCGGCTGCGCGGGGTATTCGAATCGGCGGCGGCTCCTGGTTTGTGGCTGAAATTTGGCCGCCGCCGGCCAGCGTCCTCTGGCCATGGACACCCCGGAAAATGTCCTACAGTAAGTGTCCGTCTGGTGAGGTGGGGAAGCCCAGGGGGTTGGGGCGGCTGGGGTTCGGGCCTGGCCCGCTCCAGATCTGCCTTCTTTTGCCCCCTCCGCCCCCTTCCTGGGTTTGGAATGTGTCCCACCCAGCAAGGCCGTGGGGCTGCTTGAGAGCCGGGGAGGGCTCCGGCACCTTGGATTCCGCTGAGGCCCGGAGCTTGTCCGCCCATCCGCGCCACAGTGGCCGTTTGGAGGAATCTGGATAATTCGTTAGGTCCTCAGAGCTCGCGTTTATTCTTTGCAAGGAATCCCCTCCTGACAGTTCAACCTGAGAAAAATCCTGAACCTTGTATTTAGATTTTATGATACATTTT
Source organism: Rhinopithecus roxellana (assembly GCF_007565055.1). Classification (NCBI taxonomy): domain Eukaryota; kingdom Metazoa; phylum Chordata; class Mammalia; order Primates; family Cercopithecidae; genus Rhinopithecus; species Rhinopithecus roxellana. Next base: position 2,152,151 of record NC_044565.1, read on the forward strand.
CAAAATCACGTATTTAACGATTCGACTACAGTAGGGAACGAATTTAAACTTGCGCTTCCATCCATAATCTCACTGCTGTTTTTTAAGTCTTTGAATACAGGGTACTTTAAGAAAAAAAAAATTGAAAAAAAAAAAAAAAACTTTGCTTATTATTGAGTGATGTGTGCCAACCCGCCAACATCACTAACTTTTGAAGTTCCCACGCCTTTGTTTTATGACTTAGATGATTTACCCAGACTGTGACTTAAAGGCATTTAAAACGATTAAGCCGGGCGCGGTGGCTCAAGCCTGTAATCCCAGCACTTTGGGAGGCCGAGACGGGCGGATCACGAGGTCAGGAGATCGAGACCATCCTGGCTAACACGGTGAAACCCCGTCTCTACTAAAAATACAAAAAACTAGCCGGGCGAGGTGGCGGGCGCCTGTAGTCCCAGCTACTCCGGAGGCTGAGGCAGGAGAATGGCATAAACCCGGGAGGCGGAGTTTGCAGTGAGCTGAGATCCGGCCACTGCACTCCAGCCCGGGCGAAAGAGCGAGACTCCGTCTCAAAAATAAATAAATAAATAAATAAATAAATAAATAAATAAATCGATTAAGTCATAGGTGCAGGAAGTAAAACTGGTCCGTTTTATCAGTTCCTTGGGATCAGAAGACCGAGATTGTTAAATATAGTCGAAACAAAAATCCATTTGCTCTAAGACTTTTTCTGTAGCCTTCAACCTAGCCGGCAAAGTATTTTCTTTCAGAAGTCCCCCGCCCCTTTTTTAAAATGGAAAGCAGATATTCCTGGTCCTATTTTGACTTACTAAAGATGAATTTGCTTTAATGAACTGGATGTTTTACTGTTACAGGGTATTCAGGTCATTTTACTAGAGAAATGTGGTTGGTGTTAGAACATGAAATGTTTACCTTGGGCGGGCCTACTAGACATATTTTGGAAGAAAGGTTCTGAAATAGGGATTTGTCCCTCTGCTATAAAGCATAAGAGACATTTAAAATTCAGAATTTTTTTTTTTTAGTTTTAAAAATAAGCAATACGTTTATATGACTAAAAGAAGATTTAGAACAGTATTTACCAAGAACTCCTGTACCTGTCTACTCTCCTACTCTGTCACATGTAACCGTTTTTCTAGTTTCTTTTTGGAAATATAGTTACATTATTAGAATATATTAAATGTCTGCATGTTTGTATACGTTTTTTGCCTTTACCACACACAAAATATAACAGTATCTACACTGCTCTTTTGCCTAACAATATCCCTGGCAATCTCTACCAATACATAAAGTTCTTTCTTATTCTTTTTTTACAACCCTGTAATATTTCATGGACCATAATTGACCTAAGCAGTCACCTATTGATAGACACAGATTGTTGACAGTGTGTTTCAAATGGTGGCACAGTGAAAAACCTTGTACAAAACATTTTTGCGGATACACATGTGTATGTGTCTTCCAAATCTGCAGAAGTGGTTTGCTGGATCAGAAGCACATCAGTCCAGTTTTGGTAGATAATTCCCTTGGCAGGAATTGAGCACATGCCCACCTACAAGCAAGATGTGACAGAGCCTGCTTCCCATTGCTGCACCTACACAGTCTTGTCATGTTTTTTATTTTCGCCAATCTGATGAGTGAAAAATTGTGTCTCAGCGAAGTGAATTTCTGTTTTGACAGGTTGAACATATTTCATGTTTGTGAGCCATGTGTGTTTTTCTGTGAAATAATTTCTTATGCCCTTTGCTCATTAAAAAAAAAAAATGGGTTAATAACTTTTTTTTTCAGCTTCTAAAAGCTCATTGTTTTTCCAGTTTATCGTTTCTCTTTTGACTCTATTTTGTAGTTTTTTTCTTTGTTTTGGTTATTTGCCATGCGGAAGTTTTTATTTATATATAGTTGTCTTTATTTAGCTTTTCTTTTGTGGCTTCTGGATTTTGAGTCATAAGAAACATTGATTTCATTTGTATACCAAGGTGATAGCTAGAAGTAAATATTGCTTTTTAGGCAGGACGTGGTGGCTCATGCCTGTAATTCCAACACTTTGGGAGACTAAGGTGAGAGAGTCACTTGAGGCCAGGAGTTCAACACCAGCCTGCGAAATATAGTGATACCTCATCTCTGCAAAAAATAAAATAAAAAATTAGTCGACATGGTGGCATGTGCCTGTAGCCTCAGCTACTCAGGAGGCTGAGGCAGGAGGATCACTTGAACACAAGAGTTTGAGGTTACAGTGAGCCATGATTACACCGTTGCACTCCAGCATGGGCAACAGAGCAAGATTCCATCTCTAAAAAAATAAAAATAAAAATACATATTGCTTTTTACATCTTTAAAAAAAAAATCATATAGTGTCTCAGATAGAAAACCTAGGAGTCTTACTGACTGGTTTCCCACTTCTGTTCTCACCTCTACCTCCTTCATACAGAGGTACGTTAAAATGCAAATTAGGTCTTGTCACCCCTGCGTTTTCCTGCTCATCACACTTAAACTACACTGACTTTCTTTGTGTTCCTGAAGTTCTCTCAGCCTTGACCATTTCCCCCTCAGATAGCTACATGGCTGTCTGGCACTGATCACATGTCACCGCCTCTGAGAGGCAGGACTTCCCTGACCACCCTGTCTAAAACTAGTAACTCTTATCACATTCTCACCCTTTCTCCTGTTATATTTTATTTTGTTTGTTCTTCTAAGTACTTAGTGTAACCTGACATTACTTTGCATGTTTCTTTTTGTTTGTTTCGCCCCTCTAGCATCTGAATTCCCAAGGGGAATTTTGCTCTGCCTGACTGATTTTTTTCAGCTGTGGTTAAGTATGTGGAAGTGGGGGACGCAGAGTTCTCTGGGAGCTCTGTGGCTGATTTCTGAGCATTGCTATCATCTGCTGTTCCTCAGGGACTTCGTTAATTTGAAGCCATGAAAACAAACTGTCTGGAAACTCTACTTTGTGGTACTCTGGGCTGCCTCACACCCATTTACAAGTCCTCTTTGACTCTTGTTCCAGCCATGTCTCAGCCATGCTCCTGGGAAGCAAAGGCAGGGGTCTGAGTCAGTGCCATGCCTGGATCCCACTGGAAGGGCAGGAGTCTGAGTCAGTGCCATGCCTGGATCCCACTGGAAGGACAGGGATCTGAGTCAGTGCTATGCTTGGATCCTCTTGTTAGGAGGAGGAACAAACTTCTGGACACTGCCCCTCATGGTGGTAGTGACTCTGGGGTTCTGTGAGAGGAGAAGGACACTCGGGGTTAGAGCTGGGACTTCTGGAAGAACACCGGCTGCTTCTGAGTTTTCTATGTCTGAGCGAATGCTTCTTAAAATTTTAAATACTATGTGGATTGATATTTAAGATTTTCATTGTAATGCATATAAATGGTATATGTGAAATGAAGTCTATCTGTTGCTTTTAGACATTATCCCTAATATCCCATGTGCATTCCTTTCTCTATTCTAGGATGCTTGAAGTCCACATGCAGAGCTACAAGGGCAATGACCCCCTTGGTGAATGGGAAAGGTCAGCATTTAGTTATTTTATTTCCCCTAAACAGACTATAGGCTGCCCCATGGAAAATTAACATTATCCATATTTTTCTAGATACATACAGTGGGTAGAAGAGAATTTTCCTGAGAATAAAGAATACTTGATAACTTTACTAGAACGTTTAATGAAGGAATTTTTAGATAAGAAGAAATACCACAATGACCCAAGATTCATCAATTATTGTTTAAAATTTGTAAGTATACTTAAGATGTATAATCAAATCTATAATCATGTTGTACTTTTGCTTTTTAAACTTAGATTGTAAGATCATTTTAGACTTTTAATTCCTTGTTTCTAGTTCTGAAGATATAGAGAGGAAAGACTGTTTATTCTCTGATTCAACAGACTTCAGTGCCACTAGTGATTAAAAAGTATGTAGGGGCTGGGCACAGTGGCTCACGCCTGTAATTCCAGCACTTTGGGAGGCCAAGGCAGGTGGATCACTTGAGTTCAGGAATTCGAGACCAGCCTGGCCAACAGTGGTGAAATCCTGTCTCTATTAAAAATACAAAAATTAACTGGACATGGTGGCAGGCACTTGTAATCCCAGCTACTCGGCAGGCTGAGGCAGGAGAATTGCTTGAGCCTGGGAGGTGGAGGTTGCAGTGAGCTGAGATCATGCCACTTCACTCCAGCCAGGGTGACAGAGTGAGACTCTGTCCCCCCACCAAGAAAAAAAATTATGTGCAGACTTCTCTCTACCAGCAACCAGTTAGTCAACTCTGTAGTTGTGTCTCCAATTCAATTCTAGCACTACGTGAAAATACCTTCAGATTCCACAGGTTAAGGGTTCTGTTCCACAAGACTGCCTCTCACTTCTAATGCCAGTTGCAAGCCACAGGTTGTTTTACTTGTGCTTCTGACTGACTGGCTATAAAGCAGAGTTCCCACAACCCTCTCCCTGGGCCTGGGTTTGATGAATTTGCTAGTGTGGCTCACAGAACTCAGGGAAACACTTTCAGTTAATGTTTTATTATAAAGGATATTACTAAGAATACCGATGAATACCAGATGAAGTGATGTTTAGGGCAAGGTATTGGGGAAGGTGTGTGGAGCTTCCTTGCCCTTTCCAGGTGTGACACCCTCCAGGAACCTCCATGTATTTAGCTCTCCAGAAGCTTGTCTAAGCTCTATCCTTTTGGGTTTTTATGGAGGTGCCTTACACAGACGTGATGATTAAATCATTGGCCATTGGTGATCGGCTTAAACTTCAGTCCCTCTTCCCTCCCTGGAGTTTCAGCGGTGGGGCTGAAAAGTCCAACCCTCTAAACCTGCCTTGGTTTTGCTGGTGACCAGCTGCCATCTGAAGCAACCTAGGGGCTCCCAGCTTAGCTGGCTAACTCCTCACCAGACGTAGACTAGCAGTTCCATTATTCTTACGTCTTTTTGTTTTGGGTTCCCGTAGGCTGAGTACAACAGTGACCTCCATCAATTTTTTGAGTTTCTGTACAACCGTGGGATTGGAACCCTGTCATCCCTTCTGTACATAACCTGGGCAGGGCATCTGGAAGCCCAAGGAGAGCTGCAGCACGCCAGTGCTGTCCTTCAGAGAGGAATTCAAAACCAGGCTGAACCCAGAGAGCTCCTGCAACAACAGTACAGGTACTTACAAAGTCAAACTCACCGTGATGATTCTGACTTTGAAAAGTAGTGTTTGCTGTTAAAAATTGTATCGTTAGCAATTTGTACAGGGAAATCCTTCTAGTTTTGGAAAATGTGGATAATATAGGATAGTGTAAAGAAAAAAACTGCTCAGAAATATTACTGTTAACAATAACTGGCACATTTCCTTCTAGTATCTTTTCCTGTGCCTGTGTGGGTATCTTTGTGTTTATATATTTTAACAGCAAGTCATATTGTATGTCTGGTTATACATACAAAGAAATTATGAACTTTTAAACTACTTCTGTAGTAGTTGTGAAATCTGTCACAGTGTTGTGTCATAATCCAACCACACTGAAGTTCTTTACATTTTGATTTTTATAAATGGCACTATGATAAATACCTTTTTTTTTTTTTTTGGAGATAAAGTCTCACTCTGTTGCCTGGGCTGGAGTGCAGTGGTGTGATCTCAGCTCACTGCAACCTCCCACTTCCGGCCTCAGGAGATTCTCCTGCCTCAGCCTCTTGAGTAGCTGGGACTACAGGGACATGCCACCATACCCAGCTAATTTTTGTATTTTTAGTAGAGACGAGGTTTCGCCATGTTGGCCAGGCTGCTCTTGAACTCCTGACCTCAAGTGATCTTCCTGCCTTACTCGGCCTCCCAAAGTGCTGGGATTACAGATGTGAGCCACTGCGCCTGGACTGTGATGAATATATTTCTTAATGAATAACGTCGTTCACATTTTAAAAACTTTTTCTGTGATCAAACATATGTCACTTAGGGAATTGTGAAAATACAGAAAATGAAAGAAAACCTTTTGGCATTTTCCTTGGCACTTTTTTTCTTTGTTACAGGATTGCATGCATGCTTTATGTACATATACAGCTTTGTGTCAACGTCTTTTTCCTTCATCATAAAAGTATTTTTTAGTATATTTCCTATTTTTACTTAGTTTCTTCTCATAGATTCTCAGAATTGAAACTGTTGAGTCGAAGGGTGTATGAAGAGTTTTTACACTTGTGGTGCATGTAACCAAACTACCTACTTGAAGGTTATACCAATTGTTTACTCTTCTCCTCTCATTAGTAGAATTTGAGATCCATTATCTACTGCACCCCTTGCCAGCCTTTAATATACTCATCTTTTCAATTTTTCTGTATTACTCATGCCTTTTTAAGATGTCATTATGAGATTTTTCAAACACACAAAAAAGAAAAAATTAGTATAATAAACTTCCATTTATCTGTCACCAGCTTTTAATAATTAACATTTCATGTTTCTCAAGGCTGAGGAATTTTAAAGCTGATCCGTAACAGCAAACTATTTTTCCCCAAACCCTACTGTAAACATCTCTAAAGTCTTATTTCTTACAGAACCTTATTCCATAATCATACCTAAGAAGACTAATAATAATTATTTAATATCACGTAATTTTCAGTCTTTCCTCATCATGTAAAATGGCTTCTTAACCATTGGTTTGTTTGACTAAAGAGCCAACAAGGCTTACCACTTGGTTGCTTTATAGTGTGCACTTTGGCTCGCATCGCTCAGAAATGTTAGGCGTGGGAATTGCACATTACTCGACAGATAGAGTTGAAAATGAAATATGCCACGAAATGACATATTTGAGAACTTCTGACAGAGCGTGAACAATGATATGTCTGCCTTTTGAAGCAGTAATCTAAGTACTTTTGTAGTTTCACTTCTTTCTTCCAAATATATTCATTATGTTCCAAATGTATACAGTATCCAAAGTAGGAGTTCAAACATCCTTGTTAGAACATTTGCAGACTTGACACATGGAGAAAGAGGGTGCATTTTTATATGAATTTGAGAAATACTAACATAAACTAGGCAAAAGGAGGAATTTTTGTAATACAGATAATGTATTGGATATAAAAATATTTCCAGAATTTTATTTTTTAATTTCAAAGCAACTCTAAAATTTAACTGTGCATTCTCTCTTGGCATCAGACTTCACTAGCGTATAATGAGTTGTCTATGGTATTTAGTTTTCACTCTAACAGCTGCGTATTGTTTTATAATCTATATTGATGTCTTTTCTGCTATCATTTAGGTTATTTCAGACACGCCGCACTGAAACCCATTTGCCAGCTCAAGGTAAAATCAGGCTGTCTAAAATGCCTGTTGTTGTCCATTTAGTCTTGGATTTGTACTAGTATTTTCTTTTCTTTAAAAAACAAACCTGGCTGGGCGTGGTGGCTCAGACCTGTAATCTCAGGACTTTGGGAGGCCAAGACGGGTGCATCACCTGAGGTCAGGAGTTCGAGACCAACCTGGCCAACGTGGTGAAATCCCGTCTCTACTAAATACAAAAATTAGCCGAGTGTGGTGGTGGGCGCCTGTAGTCCTGGCTACGCAGGAGGCTGAGACAGGAGAATTGCTTGAGCCCAGGAGGCAGAGGTTGCAGTGAGCCGAGATCATGCCACTGTATTCCAGCCTGGGCGACAAAGTGAGACTCCGTCTCCACGAAAAAAAAAAAGAAAAAAAAAACCCATCCAATTTTTAATGAAAACCAAACTGTACTCTGAGGTAACAGAGAAAGCATTCTGATCATCACAGTCCCACTAAATAGCCCCAGAGAGCAGGGGCTTTGTCTTAGCATTTTAAAAGAGCAAACCTGCAAGAAAAGCTTGATAATTTCACTGTATTTCTAGGATTTTTTTTTTTTTTTTAATTCAAAATTGACCAAAATACTTAATCTGGACTCCATCTATTTGTAATGCAATCAAATGTGTTTAATGCAACTTTTAAAGAAATATAGCCATTTCTTTTTCTTAGAACTAAATATCACATTTCAGCAATAAGCATTGCCTATCCTATCCAGTTGTTTAAAATTACTAGTTAGGTTTTACATTTCTTTTCGGGACTTCCTGGCATTTTGAATTGGTCAGAAAATTGTATAATACTTATTTTAAAAACGTTTTAGTTGCAATTTCTGAGACAGTGTAAATGAGTTGATGTACTTCTTATGATTCCTACTGGAAGGATCAGGGGAATTTATTATGTGTGATAATTTTACTTAATATGGTTTTACCCTTAATTTCTCCTTACTTTATTCTCTTTTCCCTCTTAGCTAGAACCTCAGAACCTCTGCATAATGCTCAGGTTTTAAACCAAATGATAACATCAAAATCAAATCCAGGAAATAACATGGCCTGCATTTCTAAGAATCAGGTAATAATGACATTTGTAGCTTGTGTGGAAACTGGGAATGGTATTGAATGACCAGCCTGGCTGCCTTCTACATCCACTTTGACATCTCATTTCTTTGGTCTTTCATGGCTCTAACCTCCATGTCATCCACCTGCTCCTGTGGCAACTTCCTGGGCCTGTTATTCTCCCCCACCACTCACCTCAAATACAATTTGTTGTTTAACCCAGGGGCCCTCACTACATAGCCTCCTGTCTTTACTCTCCCCACCAGCTTTTCCCTTACCAATGAGTGTCCTTCCCTCTGTTCTGCTGGCCTCTGCATAGGCTCTGGAAATCCCTACCTGGGATTGCAGCCATCTGGGGGCTCCTGAGCCTGGCTTTCAAAACTCAGAGCCTCAAAGGTTGGTGCCTGTTACCTCAAGTAATAGGGAGGTCTCATACTTCCAGGCACTGGGACATGCTTCCAGTGTCCAATTCACTCTTTTATGTTTTGTGTATCTCTTATGTTTCTAGGTTCACTCTTTAGTGCCAAAAGATAGTGATTTTAGACTTCTTGTCAGTCTCTTCAAATTTGGGACCTGGCTACCTCTAGCCTCTGTCTCAGGAACTTCAAAAATACTATCTCAACAGATAGCAGATGCCATCAAGTGACATCTGTCAGTTTTCTGCCACCAACCAATAAATGTAACTGCATCCTTCCCTGTGAGAAAAGGTGGCCTTCTATCTGTGCTTGTCCTTATCCTCATCAAGATTTTTGCCCTGTGGAGATCTCTTCTGCCTCCATGGCGTATCCACATGGGAAAATGCTCAAGTCTCTTCTTCCCTCAGCCTCATGTTTCCCAACTATATTTCCCATGTTACCTTCCACAGTACAACTTTCTTTCAAAGTTCATCAAGGACCTCCTTGAAGCAAAAGCCAACGGAAACGCCTCTGTCCTTAGGGTGTATGTACAGGTTTTATTAAGGTAACACATTCTTAGAAGTAGAATATGCATTCCTAACTTTGACAGGTAGTGCAGCTTGTCCCAATTTACATTTTACATCCTATACTTGCTTGCCAGCCTCCTGACCTCCTGTTGCCCTGTCTAAGCTCTAGACAGTAGAGATGGGTCTTGATTGCAGTCACAGTTCCCCGACCTACCTCAGAGTGTGACATGGAAGTGTCTGGTAAATATTTGTTTAGTGAATGAATTTGAGAACTCTTGAGGGCAGAGTAGTACCTGAGGAAAACTTTAATTAAAAAAAAAAATTTAACACAGAAGTTGGGAATGTCAGTTGCATAATGTTCAGACACTATCGTCTACCTCCTAGATTATGAATTGAAGGGAAATAAACTATGGTTCTTCTCTACTGCTGAGTAGGACTTTATTAAAAAACAAACAAAAAAGTCTTTCTTTGATTAGATTAAGTTGCAGTAGTTATTGTGAGGTTGTTGATACAAACTAAATCTTTTGATATTAATCATAATTTAAAATTATGTAAATCTTGGGATTAAGGTCCCTCTTCCCCTCAAGCATTTTCATATTGTTTTCTGAAGTAATTTGGGTGACGCTTTCTTCTCAGATAAGTGAATACTGATGTTTGTTTTTCGTTTTTTAGGGTTCAGAGCTTTCTGGAGTGATATCTTCAGCTTGTGATAAAGAGTCAAATATGCAAGTATAATCAGTGCATTAATCTATTATTAGTTTCCTTTAAGTGCTCTTCGGTACATTGTGGTAAATAATGTATTTTTCCCCCTTATAGGGAACAAAGAGTGATCATGATTTCTAAATCAGAATATTCTGTGCACTCATCTTTGGCATCCAAAGCTGATGTTGAGCAGGTTGTTATGTATTGCAAGGAGAAGCTTATTCGTGGGGAATCAGAATTTTCCTTTGAAGAATTGAGAGCCCAGAAATATAATCAACGGAGAAAGCATGAGCAATGGGGTACTTGCAATCTTGTATTTTGAGTTATTCTTATGTCACCTAAAAAAATCCTCATCTCTGAGTAATTACTTTTTTATAGAATAATTGACTATGTTGAAAGACTGCAAAAGTCTTCATCTCATCCCATCAGAAGCCCGAAATCATTCTTAACCCATTTTGTGTTTGCCCCGAGAGTACTACGCTGGCAGCGAGCTGCACTTCTTTTTTCTGAATTGGAAATTGCTTAACCACTAGTGTAGCAGCCAAGTTAGTCCAAGGACTAAATTGATGTCTTGGCAACAAACTCATGGTTGAAAGAGTGCTAAATTAGATCTCCATACCACTGTCATCTTAGCTTTAGTGAAATAAATATTTTAAAATTTTTCAGCATTATCTGTATATAGTAATTCTAAACCCCTAGGTCAGTTATTTGAATCTTTATTCCACTCAGAACTTCTATACCATCTAAGTTATTTGGGCTGTAGCCATTCTGGGCCTTCCTTTTTTGTTCATTACTTTTCATACTCAGTTGACAACAGAGAAGACAAGTCAGTTAACACAGAGGACTCATTTTGTGCTGGGCGTAGATGCATTTTTCTTTCACATGCCATGACCAAAAGTCTTAGGCCAGATTCTTTGACTTGTCTGTGGCATGACTGTGTTAACCAGTTGTTGGAAATGGGACTGACCACAGCATGCTTGAAGCCCTGATCAGTTAGTGCACTTCACTTCTACTTAGAAAGTCTCTAGAAATTTTTATCTTTTAAAAACAAATAAAAACTTACTTTAAAATGATTTGGCAATCATGATTGTTTACAAGAACAATCATGTATATGATGGTTAAAAAAATCTTTACTATTATACTGTGCTATTATTACTATTTTTGATCAGCATGTAATTTTTTTTTTTTAGTAATTTACATGCCCTGAACATATAGCAGCCAAGCTGTGGGCAGGTAGAAATTAAAAGGTAATACAAATTTCGCTTCTAAAACCAAATATGAGAAAGACAAAAAAATCGGTCCCCTAAAATTTAACCCTTTCCTCATTTTGCATGTATTCCTATGATGAGCTGGATTTAAATTTTGCATGCAAACCATTTTTATCTTTCCTAAAGTAAATGAAGACAGACATTATATGAAAAGGAAAGAAGCAAATGCTTTTGAAGAACAGCTATTAAAACAGAAAATGGATGAACTTCATAAGAAGTTACATCAGGTGGTGGAGACATCCCATGAGGAGCTGCCCGCTTCCCAGGAAAGATCCGAGGTATGTTGTGCCCTTCATGACACGTCCTGTACCCAGCAGCAGGAATGGCAGTTTGATTTGTTCCTTTCTATGTGCTGTTTTAGAGTTAATTCTGATGTTAATTTACCTAGTAACTTTCTGAAAGTCTAAAATAATTTGACACAGAAGTTCAAAAAGTAGAGTGAGAGTAGAAAGTTATAGAACAGAATGGTAGTATGTTTTACATGTTTGTGTGTGTGTACATTCTATACATTCATGTATTTATATATAGACCTTTTTCTGGTTTTTGTACAGTGACTATTGTGTAATGAATATTGGAGTATAGTACTCTCAATAATTTATCATTTAGATATGTTTTTTGTTTGCCATTATTTCATCTTGGAAAAGGAGGTAAGTGATGAGTGTGTTAGAGCCACATATATTTTCTTAAAATTAGAAATGAAGGAGATTGGAAATAAACTCATTTAAGCTGTATAATGGTTGCTTAATCTTTCATAGTATATGTCTGTCTATGACATAGGATACCATGAAGATAAAATACTTTATTTTCTTACGTATTTGGAAAGTATAAAAATATGTGACTATATGATGGATTTTAAAAATAGCACATGAAATGTGTGTATATATGTATATATGAAGGAGAGCATTCATTTGTATATATGTATGTGTGTATGTATGCATATATATATATACACACACACACGCAAACATTCTCCTTTTTCATTTTTTTTTTTTTTTTTTTAATTTTTAGACAGGGTCTTGCTCTGTCACCCATGCTAGAGTGCAGTGGTATGATAACTGTTCATTGTATCCTCCTTAGTAGCTGCGAGCACATGCATGTACCACCACACCCACCTAATTTTTTATTTTATTTTTTATAGAGATGGGGTCTCGCCATGTTGCCCAGCCTGGTGCCAAACTCCTGGGCTCAAGCGATCCTCTTGCCTCAGCCTCCCAAAGTGTTGTGATTAAAGGTGTAAGCTACCACATCTGGTCTGAATGTTCTCCTTTATTGCTAACTGCTGTAGTTTGTATTTTTCCAGACTTACTGTGTATGAAAACACATAAATATGAATACAATAGAACGTTCAACATAAATAAGACTTACTTTCTGCTTCTTCTACCTAACACCTCTGATAGATCTTTCACTACTATTGCATAGATACCTAGCTAATTCTACTTGCAGCATAGTCTTCTGTCATACCTTATAAAAGGGAGTGTATCATGTAGAAACTATTAGAAGTCATGCTGCCTTTCAAGTGTATGTACCTAAAATGCTGTCAGGCTGCCCTCTATAAACTTAGGATTGTGCACTCACATTAATAGTGTGTAAAAGGACTTATTTCTTGTACACATTTGGCTAACATTAACTATACTAAATCTTTTCGAGCACCTGATGTAGTTTCTTTAATTATAGGTGGATTTGGACATTTTTGGGATACATTTAGTGGCTGTTTAACTTTTTTCCTTTACATTGACTGGATGGCTTTGTCCATTTTTCTATTGAGTCATTTCATTTTTTTCTGATTTATTTGTATTTCTTTTTTTGTATAATTTATATTTTCCCTGGATAGTTGTAAGAAATTATTAATAAATTGTTCTTCCTGGCTCCTTTCCTGTGGTATATCCCTGGTTTCCGTGTCTTTATTTCTCCTTAATGTCCTCATTTTGGAGGCACACATTCTCCAGTAGCTTATTTAAAAAACAAACAAACAAAAAGAAGAAGCAACAGCAGCATGTTTGAGGGGTTAGTTTTTGAGGTCTCTTGCATGTCTAAAAGCATCTTTATTCTACCCTCATACTTGGTTGATAATTTGGTTGGGCACAGTGTTCTAGGAAGGAAATCACATTCACTCAAGAGTTTTTAAAGACACTCATTGTTTTTGGCTCGCGCTATTGGTGTGGAAAAACCCTGAGTCCTTCTCATTCTTGGTTCTTTGAGATGACGTTTGTTTTTCTCTGGAGGGGTGTAGGGTCATTTCTCCCCGCTGTATGGTGACATATTTATCTTTTCATCCCTTATACTTAGTGCTTAAATGTTCTAGTTTTGCAACTCTGGGGAATTTTCTTAATATGTATTTTTAGAAGTGGATATTTTTTCCTCATACTCTCTGTCAGGCTATCCTGGACTGGTCATTTAATTTTCTTAATTTTCCTAAATTTCACCGTTTTTTCTATCTTTGTCCTTTTCCCCCCCTAATTTTCTTTGAGATTGCCTTAATTTTCATGGTCATCTTATTAAATTCTTTTTTTTTTTTTTTTTGAGACGGAGTCTTTCTCTGTCTCCCAGGCTGGAGTGCAGTGGTGCAGTCTCGTCTCACTGCAAGCTCTGCCTCTCGGGTTCACACCATTCTTCTGCCTCAGCCTCCCGAGTAGCTGGGACTACAGGCACCTACCACCACTCCCAGCTATTTTTTTTTTTTTTTTTGTATTTTTAGTAGGGACGGGGTTTCACCGTGTTAGCCAGGATGGTCTCGATCTCCTGACCTCGTGATTTCCCCACCTTGGCCTCCCAAAGTGCTGGGATTACAGGCTTGAGCCACCGTGCCCGGCCAGCATCTGCTTTTTAAACAGACTTTTACAATGTTCCTATCTTCAGCTCCACCTTCACTTCCATTCTCAGGTGTAGATTTCTGAACTTGTCTAGCAATTAGGGACATACCGCTCCTAGCCGCCTTCAACAGCTATGTTAAGTGTAGAATTCCTTCACTGTCATTTTGGTGAGATTTTTGGAGTATATCAAGCCACTGTCTTTAACTAGAAGCCTGCCTTTTTCAAACTTACTTCTCTATATGAATAGCATCAGGTTATAATTTCCAAGTGGATTGCCTGTTGTCTCTAAATCATTTATTGATCTGCTCAGCCTTTCCCCATTGATTTAAAATATCTTTACCATGTACTAAATTTTCATGTATACAAGATCCAATTCTAAAATATCTATACCTTCATTTTAGTCAGTAGATCTCTACTTGATTATTTCATAGGTGTATTTACTACAACTTTCTTTTTTTTTTTTGAAACGGAGTCTCCCACTATTTCCCACGCTGGAGTGCAGTGGTGCGATCTCTGCTCACTGCAACCTCCGCTTCCTGGGTTCAAGTAATTCTCCTGCCTCAGCCTCCCGAGTAGCTGGGATTATAGGCGCCGGCCAACATGGCCGGCTAATTTTTTGTATTTTTAATAAAGATGAGGTTTCACTGTGTTGGCCAGGCTGATCTTGAACTCCTGACCTTGTGATCCACCTACCTCGGCCTCCAACTTTCTTACATGTTTTGGTATCTGGTGGAGAAAATCTCTGGTATTGTTCAGAATATTTCTTCAGAATTGAATATTTTCATTATTTATAATCTTTACTAATTTGGTAGGTGAGAAAGTGGTGTCGGTTATCATTTTTGCTGACAAAGGAGGATGAGGTTTTTGTATTTTTTTCCATTAGTCTGTAAAATAACTATTCTTGCCCTAGATATTTGGTGGTGTTTGTTTGTTTGTGGTTTGAGACAGGGTCTCACTCTGTCATCCAGGCTGGAATGCAGTGGTGCAATCTCGGCTCACTGCAGCCTCCTCCTCCTCCCAGGCTCAAGTGATCCTCCCACCTCAGCTTCCTGAGTAGCTGGGACTACAGGCACTTGCCTCCATGTCCAGCTAATTTCTTGTATTTTGTGTAGAGACAGGGTTTTGCCATGTTGCTGAGCCTGATCTCAGACTCTTGAGCTCAAGCAAACCACCAGCCTTGGTCTCCCAAAGTTCTGGGATTGAAAAGTTACAGGCTTCAGCCACCCATGCCTGGCTGGTGTTTTTCTTAACAATTTATAAGCATACTTTTATATGGTGAGAAATTAACTCATCTAACTTTGTAACACTAAAGCATACAATTACAATCTTATATTGATGTGAGTAGCAAAGCAAAGATTTTAAATTTAGAGCTTATTATTCTTCCTGTTGTGAGACAGGCTTTTGTGGCAGTTATTATTACAATTTATATTTGTGTTTCCTATTCTTCAAAGTGAAAATGGCTACGAAAAGTATTTTATTTATTTATTTTTTCCCATTTTCAAGTCCTATCTCATATACCAATCTAAGGGTATTTTAATGGGAGGAACACCATAATGAGCTTTTGATAACACTGATTTGTTGACCTTTTCCCAAAATTAAGTAAAGAGAAATAAGATAATACTTAAATGCTGATACAACTACAGAGACTTGTTATTTCAGTGGTTAGAAATTATGAGCTGCTAATGGTGTCTGTGGTTCAGAAGCTACAAAGCATCCATTTTGTAGAGTGGTCTTTTTGTTGTTGACTGTACATTTCAGAATGCTTGAAGAAGGAGTATGGGGAAACGTCAAGGAAAAAGGAATCTACTGAAGACAGATGCCATGCTTTGAGAAGTTGTAATGCCTGATTAGTAGTATTCTGGACTTCATGGTTTTGTTTTTGTTGTTTGTTTGTTCAACATGAAAGGTTAATCCAGCATGTATGGGGCCAAGTGTAGGCTCCCAGCAGGAACTGATAGCTCCATGTCTTCCAGTCACCCATCAGCAGACACCACTGAACATGGAAAAGAACCCAAGAGAGGCACCTCCTGGTGTTCCTCCTTTGGCAAATGCTATTTCTGCAGCTTTGGTGTCCCCAGCCACCAGCCAGAGCATTGCTCCTCCTGTTCCTTTGAAAGCCCAGACAGTAACAGACTCCGTGTTTGCAGTGGCCAGCAAAGATACTGGGTAAGCTGAAGGTAGTCCTAGAGATGACAGTGATGTGAGTGGCACTTGTCACCTCTACGTGACCTGCATTATCAGGAACAGTATGTAAAAGATGAATGGCGTCTGCCTTTTAGTTTAAGATAGGTATGTTGTTGAAAAAGCAAGTGGCAAAATATTGCTCCCAATCCTTTAGGCTTACTTATTCCATGCTTCTTTTAGAGTGTTTATTTTATTTTATACGTTTGTGAATTAAACATTTTCAGTACTCTGAAAGTCAACAGTCACTTGGTAACTGAAGAATATACAGCTTTTAGGCTAAAAGTGCCTTTGCTCACTGACTTTGAATACCTGCAGAGATCGTAACTGTCTAGACAATTACTTGACATGTATTTTCATATTCCTTCTGTCTTCCCGTAGAGAGCAGTTTGGGATTAATACACATGATTCTGTCTCTCAAAATGTACCTCTGCATTGGAAATTTTTACCCCAATGTTGAGGGATTTTCCCAGATTTCAGAAATTATAATTAGTGTCATATTACTTTTTTAATTACCTCCAGTCATTTCGACTCTCTTTTAGCTCGTTTTTTATAGGGATTTGTAAAATTAAAAATGCTTTGCATGTTTTACTTTATACCTTAACAGGGTTTATTAAGGGAACTCCAGCAATGTTAAATAGACACATTAGATCCACTACCCCAAGTGCACTTAAACTGATGTAAATGGCTTGCGTATCATTTTTTTCTTTCTTGATAACCATTACTTTTAAAGGCTGGAGGACATTGCACTGTGGCTGCTGGCTCATCACAGCAAAGGTGTCCTGCACAGCTGAGGCACACCAGTGCTTCTCCATGTCCTGACTCTGGTTAGCTGCCTGGAGCCGGGCTCAACTCTTTAACCTCTGTAATGAATGGGATCATTTGAATAGTCATAGGACTTTACCACGTATAGAGATGGTTCTTATTCCTATAATCACTGTGTCACACAAATGTTTACTACCTGGTCTTTTCTGTAAAAATTCTTTTCCTGAAATGGAACCCAAAGGAAAAAAAAACCATTTTATTTACTTACACTGTAGACCCTAAGTGGTTCCATCTGTATTTTGACAGGCTTGTAATTATTGACTGATTTTTTTTTCTTTCTATTATTTCTTGAGAGTTAGTTAAAAATTCTAATAGATCAAGCTTTTTTTTTTTTTTTTTTTTTTTTTTTGAGATGGAGTCTCTCTCTTGTTGCCCAGGCTGGAGTGCAATGGTGCGATCTTGGCTCACTGCAACCTCTACCTCCCGGGTTCAAGTGATTTCTCCTGCCTCAGCCTCCCAAGTAGCTGGGATTACAGGTGCCTACCAGCACACCTGGCTAATTTTTTTGTATTTCTAGTAGAGAAGGGGTTTCACCATATTGGCCAGGCTGGTCTCGAACTCCTGACCTCAGGCGATCCGCCTGCCTCGGCCTCCCAAAGTGCTGGGATTACAGGCGTGAGCTACTGCGCCCAGCCTAGATCAAGCATTTTATTCTCTAGTGTGTCTCAAGAGTTTTCTCTTCCAGATGTGTGAATAAGAGTACTCATGAATTCAAGCCACAGAGTGGAGCAGAAATAAAAGAAGGTAATGTTTAATTATAATAAATGTGTTTCTGTCCATATTCCTCTATATCACTTAGAGGTGTGTTTTGTGACTGTGGTTTATGAAGGCTTCAGGCCTTCATGAACCTGAGTGTTAGATTTCCTGTTCTTAGAGTATAGGTTATTTATCCGTGAACCATTTCAAATAAATGTAGAAATCCACTTGTTCGTCACATCTTTTTAGTGTAACATTCTTTGGAAACGTAATTTGTGAATACATTTCTAGTAAATTTCTCAGGAAATTAATCCAAAACAGAGTCATCTTTAGTATGTTAGGTAGGAAAGGTTATCAGAAGTTTAGTTAGAAGTGTTACACTGTTATTTGGTACTACTTCGTTGGAGGCATTTTCATAGAAGATAATTTTTATAAATAATAAGACACACAGATTGGACTTTCACATCCCCCCTGTGTGACTGGGACATCTTTTTTCTGGACAGTTTGGTGAGGAGCAGGGCTGTTTGAAATAGCTGGAGGCTCATTAACTGAACCAAGACTTACTGAGCCTGCTCTGGAGGTGCCAGGCACTGTTATACATAGTTAGGGATGAAGTCATGAACAAAAAATCTCCACGCACACAGAAGGGGAAAGAAACGTACTATTGGAGTTGTGGGGTTGAAATTTCAGAGAAGGTGATATTTGGGTAAAGGGCTGAAGTTAGGGAGCTTCCCATGCCACTAGCTTGGGTAACCTTTTCAGGCAGAGGGAATATTAAGTGTTAAGCCCTCAAGCAGGAAAATCTCTGATATATTCCAAGCACAGCAAAGGGACCAATGTGGGGAGGTAAGCAGGGAGAGGAGGAAGGTGAGGCCTGATCAAACAGGACCCAGGCTGTTCAGGGCCTTGTATTCTATGCCTGACTGCAGTGGAATGAGATGGGAAGCCAGTCTTACGATTTACATTGTGACAATGAACTTGGGATAGGATACAGTGGCACTAAGGGTATAATTTATGACAAAGTTGCTAATCTGGTATAATCCAGACCAAACACTCAATCTGTTTGAGCCTTCATTTCCTTTTCTGAAAAAGGATAATTTTCACCTTATTTACCTCATAGGACTATTATAAAGATAAAAATGAAATATATGAAAGCACTATAATACTGGAAATCATTAGTGATAATTTTTAACGATGACAAACTGGTTTAATTGTAACTTGCTTAAATTGTGTGTCTTTTAAGTTATTCTGATTTGCCTTCTGATACCACATTTTGTCTCCATTTCTTTGCTAGGGTGTGAAACACATAAGGTTGCCAACACAAGTTCTTTTCACACAACTCCAAACACATCACTGGGAATGGTTCAGGCAACGCCATCCAAAGTGCAGCCATCACCCACAGTGCACACAAAAGAAGCGTTAGGTAAACTATTTTATCTGAGTGTGTAGCACCTGATGACAAGTTAATGAAAGCTCTTTTGCAACCTTTTTACAGTTATTCTTTTTGTTCTTTAAGGTTTCATCATGAATATGTTTCAAGCTCCTACACTTCCTGATATTTCTGATGACAAAGATGTATGGCAATCTCTAGATCAAAATGAAGATGCATTTGAAGCCCAGTTTCAAAGTAATAACTATTTAAAAGCTACTAAGTGCATAGCATTATAGGTGGTTATCACAGAAAATGTCAGGAATTATGTAAGAGGTGGCCCTGCCCTTGATTAGCTTGTCACATAAGGGCAGGGAATGCATGAAATAAAAATAAGACAGTTCTTGACAAGGTACTCAATGTGTGTGATAGATTTGCTTGATTAAAGGAAAAAGAAAGAATAGTGCTAAAGAAGGACAAAAGCCCCATGGGTAAGAAGGGCTGAGTACTCAAGGTGTGACTTGAGCCTTCACTGGTAGAGGAATGGCTGGGGCAGAGTGTTAGAGGAGGCTGGCAGCTAGCCCACATTTGTTTAGAGTCAGGGGGTTCATGCTAGAAGCCAGAGATCATGATAAAGATAAGTGGGAACCAATTAGACTTAGGAGGACTTGAAATGTAAAACTCAGAGGTTAATTCTTTCTTGAAGGAAATGGAAAACAAAACCCTGACAGCTTTTATTGAGTGAGTCAGGTGACAATAGTAGTGATTTAGGAGAATGATTAACACCTTACAGATATGTGGCAGGGACTCGTGACCTGGGACTTGAGTACAAAACCCTGTTACCATACTTAAGTCACTTCATCTCACTATAGTGCTTTATTGCCTAGTATTTGAAAAGCTGGTATTAGTTATTTTCTGTCAGCTGTTACTCATTTTTCTTATTTGTAGTTGAAGTTTAACATAAAGGATGTTTTTTCCTAGTACAATAATTAGATGCTATTTTTTATTATATTGCAGAAAATGTAAGATCGTCTGGGGCTTGGGGAGTCAATAAGATTATCTCTTCTTTGTCATCTGCTTTTCATGTGTTTGAAGATGGAAACAAAGAAAATTATGGGTAAAAAAAAATACCATCTAGTTAATGGGTTGCAGCAGAGTTTTCTCTGGGACCAGAGGTGGTGGGGTGGTGAGGAGAGAATGTGAACTGCTAATCACATGGTCAAATGAGCCTTTTGACCACACGACCAGGGAGGTGTTGCCAAAGTTCTCCAGATCTGTAGTACTGCAGGAGTTCCAAGAGAGCAGGCCTCCCATAGCCAAAGCATGTGTTGAAAAAGGAAAACAGTGGTGAACTAGCAGAGAACTGAGGATTCTGTGGATTTGAAATCATATTAGGTGTGAATGAATTCACCAGTACAGGTATCCATACATGCTCTGTTTATATTTGCAGCACTGATAAAGTAGACAAGGAAGTGGCTTATACTGGGTGTTGCTGCAGAGAATGTGTTTTAAGGCTAAGGGATATTACATTAGAGAGCTTTTACCTCAGGGTAGAGAGGGGTAACTCCAGGAATTTTCATTGTTAATAGTTTGAACCATGGAAAGAGAGGTGTCAGTGTGAACTAAAGGTTTTATGGTATTTAAGAAATTCATAGTGAGGTAGAAAGGAGAAAGGGCATGGCTAGCTCTCAGAGAGGAATTCCATAGCTAGACAAGTGCTGAAAATTAAAAAAATATGTTGGCATCCATGACTTTCCACTGGCCATGGCCTTAATTCATTTTTGGCTTCTAAAAGTTATGTGACAGAAATTTCTGTATTTTCCACCCTCACTTAAGACCTATCATTATCGGTTTACTTTTATAAGTTAATTCAGTTACACTCAGTTTTGCTAGAACTGCTATAAAAGCAAGGAATATCTATATAAATATTAACTCATTAAATAGGATAAGTAGAGTACTTTTCTAATGGTCAAGTGATGCCATTTATTTCCTTAGCATATTTTACTATTTATAATTTAGCAAATCTTTCCTTAGATTACCACAGCCTAAAAATAAACCCACAGGAGCCAGGACCTTTGGAGAACGCTCTGTCAGCAGACTTCCTTCAAAACCAAAGGTAAGCAAACCTGTTTTATCTATGAAATGGGTCCTACAACCCCATCCACTTTATTCTACCAAATGATTATGCCGGTCAGAGGATATTGTGTATGTGAAACTGTGCTGAAAAATATGAAACATAGGAAGAATATGTTTCTTTTAGGACATTATGTAATAATTATTCAAGAAGAAATAGGGTATATGCATATTTTCCAAGTGTCCTACCAAAATTATTTATTAATATTAATTACTATGGCGGTTTCACATTTATCCACACATTCTTTGAATTTTTTCCTCCAGTTTAATTCATCTCCTTTTGAGTGTGGCTAGATTTGGTGACTTGCTTCAGACAAAAAGGAAGGGGAAAGAGAAAATTAGATTACAGTAGGGAAACATGGCAGATTCTTCCTAACCATGTGATTTGGTCGTGTTGGCAGGAATAAGTCATGTTGACAGCAGATATCCCCTAATATGATGTAATGAGAAGAACACTTCACCTCTGATATCCTTCCCCAAAATCTGTAACCCCAGTCTAATCATGAGAAAACATCAAATAAGCCCAAACTGTGTAGGGACATTCTACACAGTTTCTGACTAGTGTTCAAAAGTGTCAGTACAAGAAAGACTAGGAAAGGCCAATAGACAATGACAGACTCAGACTCAAGGAGGCTAAGAACACGTGACAACTAAAGGTGACATGGGATCCTGGATTATCCCTGAACAGAAGAGGCACATTAGTGGGAAAAAAAGGTGAAATCCAAATACTCTACAGTTAATAGTACTATTTCGTTTTTACAAATGTGCCACAGTTCTATAAGAAGTTGACATTAGAGGAAGCTTGGTGAGGAGGGTATGTGGAAATTCTGTGCTATGTTTGTAACTCTTCTGTAAATCACAACTTTTTCAAATTAAAAAATATATACAAAATTTGAAAACAAAAATGTGGCTCTTGCTGTAATGTAACTCCACTGATTTTCCAGTTCTGGGGAAAAGAACTGAACCATGATATTGTGGGCTGTGTTAGCCAGGGGTTGACATCTGTTTCTTCTTTAATTCCTATTTCTTTGGATCGTAAAGTGTTAATGAGTAAGGTTTCAGGGACAAAAGAGGGAGATTGCTGCTTTTTTTCATTTCATCTTCTGTTATAGGAGGAAGTGCCTCATGCTGAAGAGTTTTTGGATGATTCAACCGTATGGGGTATTCGCTGCAACAAAACCCTGGCACCCAGTCCTAAGAGCCCAGGAGACTTCACATCTGCTGCACAACTAGCGTCTACACCATTCCACAAGCTTCCAGCGGAGTCAGTGCAGAGTTTAGAAGATAAAGGTGTGTGTTACACTATTTTAGTGTTTGTTTTCTGCCAACTTTGATTCTTTCAGTTTTCTTCATGAAGTTTGATTCTTATAGTTTTCTTCATGAAAATTCCACATGGGAACTTTGAAAATCATAAAGAAGAAACTTAAAATCTGTTCATTGTATTTTTCTCATAGGTTTTTTTCCTTTGGCATATTGTCTCCCTAAAGTCTGTGTATTTTTAATATATAATAGCTTAGATTATAGGTAGAATGGGAGAAAATCTATAAAAGCATTTAAAGGAAATAAGGTCCAACCCATTTGTGTAGATAGAACATGTTTATTTTGTTTCATAGCAAACAAAACAGCCACTACAGACAGATTAAATTATTTGAATGCTAAAAATAATGAACATTTATATTTTCTAATTTAATAAGAGTAACAGCCAATTTTAGTCCTAGATGTGTGTCTACACACATATATGTCAACTTTATTAGACATATAGCCAAGTATGATAGTCAGAAAGTCTTATTTTTCTTACTTTTAGTGATCTGACTTTAAGAAAGCAATGATAAAACTCACAAGTAGTCCTTATTTCTACACTGTTTCAAATCTATCACCCTATATCTTTAAAAGTTCATCATATATCTGAATTGAATCCTAATATATGACATTGTCATTGAGCACAGATAATTGTTAACTATTTATTAAGCACCAACCTACAAACTAGATAGTCCTCTCATCATCCAGAGGATTGGTTCCAGGAACCCCTGCAGATACCAAAATCCAGGTGGATGCTCAAGTTCCATAGTTGACCCTGCAGAACCTGTGGATACAGAGGACTGACTGTGCACTAACTGTATCATTGCTCACACTTTTTTTTTTTTTTTTTTTTTTTGAGACGGAGTCTTGCTCTGTCGCCCAGGCTGGAGTGCAGTGGCTTGATCTCAGCTCACTGAAAGCTCCGCCTCCCAGGTTCACGCCATTCTCCTGCCTCAGCCTCCCGAGTAGCTGGGACTACAGGCGCCCGCCACCTCGCCCGGCTAGTTTTTTGTATTTTTTTAGTAGAGACGGGGTTTCACCGTTTTAGCCAGGATGGTCTCAATATCCTGACCTCATGATCCGCCCGTCTCGGCCTCCCAAAGTGCTGGGATTACAGGCTTGAGCCACCGCGCCCAGCCCACACTTTTAAAATGTAGCAATTGTTTACCAAAGCAATAATAGAAGAGCTGCCAAAGAATTTCACTTCACTGGATGGAAGCATATTTTAATGTGGGTTCTGAGCCTAGAGACCTAAACATTTTTGACCAAGGATTTCTTAGAGTGTTAATCCAATATAATATGTTTCTTTTCTGAATCTTAAAGGAGAGGTCAGTTGAAACGTTGACAATTGCCAAGCACCATCACAAGCTTGCCTTTAATTAAAAAAAAAAAAAAAAAAGATTAAAGCCTTTTCCATCCAGGAAAGGTAGTTTAATGAGTCTAAAGAATCTTTCAAAAAGTCAATATTGGCTATTCTTAGAGTATTTGCCACTTTGGCTGTATAAACAGAAACTAATGTTCTAGTGCTAAAAAGTAATAACACCTGTTCAGTGAAGGAATATCTGATAAAATGTAATCCAATATACTTGGATTATACAGTATTATATATTATTATTATACAGTATATTATAATATACATTATTATAATCACTTGGTAGAAGTTTATTCTGTATTTCTGCCCTACCTAGTTTATCTATCTATAGATAGATTTTTTTTTTAATTATAGGGAGTAATAAATATTGCCAGGTTGCTTTCTGATTTAAACACAAAATCGTTTCAATAAATTAAATGCTAACTTAGTCAATCAACTAATTGACTACAACATGTTAAAGTGAAAGACACAAAATATCTGCCCTCCAGAAGCATTGAAGCCTTTTACTCTCCATGTTCTTGTCTCCAGGTTCTCCTGAAGCTGGGTGTAGCCCTGCCATCCATACCAGTAACTTCCCATGGTCTGGTCATCCTGCCCACAATGGACTTGCCACTCTCTCGACCCCTTTTTTCTTGAAGGATTGTTACGGATTAGATGTAGAGTTGAAATGCTCACATATATTAGTAGTAGATTTTATTTGTTTGCTTGTTTTTAAGAGATACGGTCTTGCTATGTTGCCCAGGCTGAGTGCAGTGCAGCTTCAAACTCCTGGGCTCAAGTGATCCTCCCACCTCAGCCTCTTGAGTAGCTAGGGCTACAGGCTCCTACCACCACATCTAGTTAATTTTAAAATGTTATTTTAGGGATAGGGTCTCACTATGTTGCTCAGCCTTGCCTCAAACTACTGGCCTCAAGTCAAGTGATCCTCCCACCTCAGCCTCACAAAGCACTGGGATATAGGCATGAGCCACTGTGCCTGGCCAATAGTGGATTTTTTAAAGTGATTTTTTCCTCCCATTTTTTGAATCTTATTATACATTTTACAATGGAACACTATTTTGAAATTCATAATGTAAGTCAGTGTCAAAAGAAATCCTAGATTTTGTAACCATATCAAATGGTGTGGGTTGTGCACACATGTGCATCTAACATATCTGTCTCTAATTTTTGAATCTTTCAGAAAATGTGGTAGCAAAACAGTGCACCCATGTGACTTTGGATTCTTGTGAAGAAAACATGGTGGTGCCTTCAAAGGATAGAAAATTCAGGTATTGTGAGGGTTTATTTGGTTCTGTCATTCTTGTCATTTCCATTCTAACATTGCTTACCATTTCCATTCTAGCTGTGCCTTTTAGGCTGCAATAGAATACCTAATTTTAGCCTTAAAGGCTGATACAGATTTTATGGACTAGTAACTTTAAGTCAGAAGATACTCTCCGTGAATATACATACAACAGTGAACCTAAGCACTTGATATATCAGGCCAGTGCTTGATGAGGAAACATCAGAGAAACCAAGTTGAAGGACATTCTACAGAATACCTGGCCAGTACTCCTCAAAACTGTCAAGGTCTTGGGAAAGTAGGAAAGGCTAAGAAACTGTCACAGATGAAAGAAGAGTAAAGAGACATAACAACTAAATGCAACATGGTACCCAGGACTAGATCCTGAAGCAGAAGTTCCTTAGTGAAAAGAGTGGTGAAATCGAATGATGTCTACAGTTTAGTTAATAGTAACGGAGCCAATGCTGGTTTATTAGTTTTGACAAAGGTACCATTGTAATAGGAAATGATAATCTTAGCAGAAATTGAGTGAGGAGTATACAGGAATTCTCTATTATCTTTGCAACGTTTCTTTATACCTAAAATTATTACAAAAAAAGTATAGTTGAAAAAAGTTTACAACAGGAAAAATGTGATAAGTGAAAATAGCAGTGTATGAAATTGCATGTCTAAATTTATTTGTATAAAAATACATACTTCAGTATGTTTGGGTAGATATTTGGGTGTGTGTGTGTGTGTGTGTGGAGATATATGTGCAGTCAGTTCTCATTATTCACTGTAATTCTATAGAGTCACCACAAACACTGAATTAGTGAATACTGAATATTCTTAAAGGGAATACAGACAGCATCCTGCAAGCCTCTGATAACAACATTTTGTTGAAAAACACCTTATTTATTATATATTGTCAATTCATTAAGATTGAATTCATGTCCAGCAAACACTGACTTACATCTAAATAAAGCTTATCTAATACACATATTTTCACAGGTTTCTAGTGCTTAGAACATTAGAGAGCACTTCAGCACTATACTTTGGGACCATTTTCAATACCAAAATCATCAAGAAAAAGCACAAAGACACAAAAATTGTGGCACTGAGTACAGCTCGAAAAGGATGCTTGTTTACAGTATGAGAGCTGGAACAGGAAGGCTGAATATCACTTTGTTCAACCTTAGCTGAGAACATGTATGTTAGGTGGCTCAATTTTTCACCACTCTGCATATATGTAAATGACTGAAAAATCACTATTGATTTGAAGCTTACAAATGAATTTTAGCATGCAGGTGAATTCACAAATATGAAATCCATGAATAATAAGGATCAACTGTATACTGTGTGTGTGTGTGTGCATGTGTACACGTATGGATATATGTGTATACATATACATCCATATACAGTCATGCAGTTGCTTAACAACTGGCATATATTCTGAGAAATGCGTCCTCAGGCAATTCCATTGTTGTGTGAACATCAGACTGTACTTACGTGAACTTAGATGGTTTGATTAGTTTACTACACACCTAGGCTATAAGGTATAACCTGTGGCTTGTAGGCTACAAACATGTACAGCACGTTACTGTATTGAATACTGAGTGGCATAAGAATTCGTGTATGTAAACATAGAGAAGATACAGTAAAAATACTGTGTAAAAGATAAAAATGGTGTTCTGTATAGGGCACTTCCCATGAATGGAGCTTGCAGGACTGAAGTTGCTCTGGGTGAGTCAGTGAGTGAGTGAGTGGTGAGTGAACGTGAGGGACTAGGACATTACTGTATACTGCTGTAGACTTTAGAAACACTATAGTTAGGCTACACTAAATTTATATATAAAAAACCTTTTTCTTCAATAATAAGTTAGCCTTAGCTTACTGTGCCTTTTTTACTTTAAAAACTTAAAAACTTTTATCTTTTTGACTTTAGTGATAACACTTAGCTTAAAAAACAAATACATTGTACAGCTCTACAAAAATATTTTTTCTTTATATCATTCTATAAGCTTTTAAAAAAAATTATTTTTCACTTTTTAAACTTTTTTTGTTAAAACCGACCACACAAACATACATATTAGCTGAGACCTACACACCTAGGGTCAGGATCATCAGACATCACTGGGAGACCAGAGATTTTCAGCTCCATTATGATCCTATGGGGCCACCATTGCATATGCTGTTCTCTGAATTGTTTTTTTTTTTTTGAGACGGAGTCTCGCTCTGTCGCCCGGGCTGGAGTGCAGTGGCCGAATCTCAGCTCACTGCAAGCTCCGCCTCCTGGGTTTAGGCCATTCTCCTGCTTCAGCCTCCCGAGTAGCTGGGACTACAGACGCCCGCCATCTCGCCCGGCTAGTTTTTTGTATTTTTAGTAGAGACGGGGTTTCGCCGTGTTCGCCAGGATGGTCTCGATCTCCTGACCTCGTGATCCGCCCGTCTCGGCCTCCCAAAGTGCTGGGATTACAGGCTTGAGCCACCGCGCCCGGCTGTTCTCTGAATTGTTATTACGCAGCACATGACTGTGTGTATGGGAGTGTACTGGAGTGTTGTATTGTGATTGACATTTTCTGTTTGTTTCAATGTTATAAAAGGAGCCATTTTTGGAATAAAGTTAAATATTCAGTCTTGGTGATAGTAGTGTTGCATAGATGCAGCTTGGAGAAATAAACCCACTCCTATTAAATTTCCTACTAAACAGTATCCCATGTATTACCTCGCCTATTTATCTCATACAACCATATCTTGATTTTGTTAATTCTGTTCATATTGTACTAGCTGTATATTTTCATAGATTTGTTTGTCTAAAAATGCTTTAATCAACTTTTAGTCTGTGAGGCTATTGTGAAATGTCATTTCTAGAATGAGAAGGGACTTTTATGTGACTGTATTCAACAGATTTCTAATCATGTGGTGTTTTGGTTTCTTTATTCCTTTCACACGTGCAGTCCAATTCAAGAGAAGAGCCCAGAACAGGCCTTCTCGTCTCACATGTATTCAGCATCCTTACTCCGTCTGAGCCAGCCTGCTGCAGATGGGGTACTTACCTGTCAGGCAGAGTTGGGCGTTGAGGCTTGCAGACTCACAGACACTGATGCTGCCATTGCAGAAGATCCACCAGATGCTATTGCTGGGCTCCAAGCAGAACGGATGCAGATGAGTTCACTTGGGAATGTTGATGCTCCAAGTACGAACACTCACTCTTCGTGGGGAAAGCTGTCCCATCAAAGAAACCCACAGTGGGACTTGAATGTCATTGAGTCATTGAGTTCAGACAAAACTTGCATAATGCATCACAATGGAGTAACAGTAGCATACTTGAAGGGCAAATCAATCTTTTAATTTTAGAAGGTATCAAAATAACTACTGTTGGAAGAGGGAATTAGAATTTGACAGCCTGCTATGTGCAAGGCATTTAATCTAATACTATTATATTTTACATTTTACAGAAAAGTAAACTGAGGCTCAAGGTTAAAGAGAACCCCTTCCCCCTCAACATATTACACATAAACAATCTGGCATAGTGGTTAAGAGCACGGAGTCTGGAGATGGACTGACTATGTTCTAGCTCCCTCACTTAAGTAGTCACGTGATCTTGACCGAGCTCATTTCAATTTTCCATATCCCTCTTTTCTGTAGAGTTGAGCTGATGATGCTAGTACCTACCTTAGAGGCTTATTGTAATTAAATTAATAAAGTACTGAGAACAGTGTTCTGCATGTGCTTAGCACTAAGTGAGTGTTAACCATGTTGGATTAGTGTTTGATAACTGCCACTAATACAATGTTCTGTAACATTCCAGGTTGGAGAGAAAGCTTTTTCTTACTTTTAGAAATTATTTCCCTTTTGTGGACCCAAAGTGTATCTCATATACGCAAATTGCAGATAGGTAGTATAAGTTTTGTGGATATAAGTGGAAAAGCAATTAAATAATATGTGTTTATCTGAGCACATTAGAAGTAACTAATGTCCACATCTGCCCTTAAGACACGTATCCCCAGTTGTGTTAAAGATAGAATCTAGCCGTTCAGTTGAGTGGAGAAAATGTACCTAGAGTTGATTCCCTTTGTCACAACTGAATATTGATCCAAATTTGTAGATATAAAATGGCAAATAATAAACTGTGCAGAGCTACCAATTTTGATTTTTAAAAATAGTTCTTTTTAATTTTGAATCAATGCTCTTAAAAGTATAAGGGTTTGAAAGCTTATTTAGTAAATATCTCTACTCACTTTGTCTACAATTTATTTGGTAAAGTTCTTGAGTTCTCAATTCATGTTCCTTTTTTTTTTTTTTTTTTTGTTCTCATTCCTTTAAGACTTCATTGTTGGGAACCCATGGGATGATAAGCTGATTTTCAAACTTTTATCTGGGCTTTCTAAACCAGTGAGTTCCTATCCAAATACTTTTGAATGGCAATGTAAACTTCCAGCCATCAAACCCAAGACTGAATTTCAATTGGGTAAGAATTATTTGGATAATATAACTTTAAATTCTTGTTTGTCTATGAGAAGTTGATGGTAACTTGTGTTTGTATGTGTGTGAGATTCTTCTATTTGCCCCCCCACCTCCAATAGGGAGTTGTATCCGTAATACTAAACTGAACATTTTGTTAAGCCATGATTGTAGGATTGTGCTTGCTGTTGGGACTATAACTCCTATAACTCATAGAGGGCAATTTGCCAATATCTATTAAAATTAAAAATGCATGTACTTTTAAACCCAGCTATCCACTTTTAAGGATTTCCCATAGATATTATTATATACTTCTGCAGTAAAATACTATAGTAATATTGGCAACAGAACAAGAAAGCTCACTCTGTACTGATAGGGAATGAGTTCCAAAACATACCATACTGGTAAATGAAAAGGGCAGAGCCGTATGTATTATATGCCACAATTAAAATGGCTAGCCGTAGGTGGGAGTGGGAAACAATGGGAGCAAGACTTCACAATATTCCCTTTAAAATTTTTTAATGAATAGACTTTATTTTTAAGAGAAGTTTTAAGCTTACAGAAAAATCCAGCATAAAGTACATATTCCTACCTCCCCATATATACACACACAGATTTTCCTGTTATTAACATCTTGCATGAGTGTGGTATTGTTAAAATTAAGCCAATGTTGATGCATTATTAACTAAAGTGCTAGTTTACATTAGGGTTCACTCTTTGGGTTGTATATTCTGTGGGGTTTGACGAATGTAGTATAATGACATGTATCCATCATTACAGTATCACACAGAATCGTTTCCTCACCCTAAAAATCGCATGTCTCACCTATTCATCCCTTCCTCCTTGCCCCCAACCCCTAGCAATCACTGATTGTTTTGCTGTCTGTGTAGTTTTGCCTTTTCCATAATGTCATATAGTTGGAGTCATATAGTTAATGTACCCTTTTCAGTTGGCATCTTTTACTTAGCAATATGCATTTAAGGTTCCCCTGTGTCATTTCGTGATCCGGTAGCTTTTTTTTTTTAAATCACTGAATCATGTTTATTGCATGAACGTACCACACAGTTAAACCTTTCCACTCAACTAATGAAAGAGATCTTGGTTACTTCCACGTTTTGGCAATTATGAATAAAGTTGCTGTAAACATCAGTATGCAAGTTTTTGTGTGGATATAAGTTTTCAACTCATAATTTGGGTAAATAGGAAGGAGTGTAATTGCAGGGTTATATGATGAGAGTATGTTTACTTTTGTAAGAAACTTCAAAGGTGGCTGTACCATTTAGCATTCCCACCAACAGTGAATGAGAGCTCCTGTTCCCCAGTCTTGCCCTCATTAGGTGGTTGTCAG
The DNA here is from genome assembly GCF_007565055.1 of Rhinopithecus roxellana. NCBI lineage: Eukaryota > Metazoa > Chordata > Mammalia > Primates > Cercopithecidae > Rhinopithecus > Rhinopithecus roxellana. The sequence goes on from NC_044565.1 coordinate 2,183,118, forward strand.
CGTTTTGGGTTTTAGCCATTCTGATAGGTGAATAGTGATATCTCAATCTTGTTATAAGTTTCAATTCCCTGAAGACATACAGCATTGACTATTTTTTCATATGCTTATTTGCCATCAGTATCTTCTTCAGTGAGATGTCTATCCAGATCTTTTGTCCATTTTCTAATTGGTTGGTTGGTTTCTTATTGTTGCCTTGTTCCTGATCTTAGGGCGAAAGCATCTACATAGTTTATTACCTCTAAATATGATTTTAGCTGCAGGTTTTTTGTACATATTCTCTGTCAGAAAGTATCTATTCCTAGTTTGCTGAGAGGGTTTTTTTTTTTAATCATAAGTGGGTGTTGGATTTTCTTTATCGTGCTCCTTTCAATATTTTCTGCATTTATTGATATGATTATATGATTTTTTGTTGATGTGATGGATTTCAATAATTGAAATTAACTAACTGATTAAGTGTTGAACTAGCTTTGTATACCTGGGATAAATTGCACTTGGCTGTCATAGTGTGTAATTCTTTTTCTGTGTTTTTGGATTGGATTTACTTACAATTCTTTTGATACATTGTTGGATTGGATTTACTAATATTTTGCTGAAGATGTTTGTATCCGTGTTCATGAGAGGTACTGGTCTGTAGTGTTCCTTTCTTGTAAGATCTTTATCTGGTCTTGGTGTCAGGGAAATGCTGGCCCCTTAGAGCCCCTTAGAATGAGATAGGAAGTATTCCCTGTGCTTCTTTGATCTGCAAGAGATTGTTGAGAATTGATATAATTTCTTTCTCAAATGTTTGATAGAATTCACTAGTGAACCCATCTGAGCCTAGTGCTTCCCGTTTTGGAAGGTTATCAGTTACTGATTCCATTTCTTTAACAGCTATAGGACTGTTCAGATTCTCTATGTCTCTTTTGTGAGCTTTGGTAGATTGCGTCTTTCAAGGAATTTGTTCATTTCATCTCAGTTCTCATTTGTGGATATGGCATTCCACTGTTGATTTCTACTGTAATGTTTATTTCTTTTATTCTGCTTACTTTAGTTTTAATTTGCTCTTTTTTCTAGTTTCTTCAGGTAGAATCTCATTGATTTTTAGATCTTCTTTTCTAATATATGTATTTAGTGCTACAAATTTTCCTTTACTGCATCCTACAAATTTTGGTAAATTGTATTTGCATTTTCATTTGGTTCAAAATATTTTTAAATTTCTCTTGAGACTTTGACCAATGTGGTATTCAGAAGTATGTTTAATCTCCAAGTACTTGGGGGACTTTACAACTCTCTTTCATACTGTGTATGATTTCTGTTCTTTTAAATTTGGTAAAATGTGTTTTATGGCCCAGAATGTTGTCTATTTTGGTGAATATTCCATATGAGCTTGAGAAGAATGTATATTCTGCTGTTATTAGATGAAGTATTCCATAAATGTCAATTAGATCCAATTGATTGATGCTACTATTCAGTTCAACCATGTTTTTACTGCTGATTTCCTGCCTGCTTTATCTGCCCCTTCTCATCCCTCCCTGTCCCTCTCCTCCCCTCCCCTCCCCTCTGCTCTCCTCCCCTTCCCTTCTTTTCTTTTCTTTCTTTGTTGAAACAGGGTATCACTCTGTCATCCAGACTGGAGTGCAGTAGCACAATCTTGGCTCACTGCAACCTCAAACTCCTGGATTCAAGCAGTCCTTTGGCCCCAGCTTCCTGAGTAGTTATGACTATGTCATGCACCACAACATGCAGCTTTTTTTTTTTTTTTTTTGGCAGAGATAGGGTTCTCACTATGTTGCCCAAGTCTCGAAGTACTGACCTCAATCAATCTTTCTGTCTTGGTCTCCCAAAGTGCTGGGATTACAGGTGTGAGCCACCACACCCAGTTGATCTGTCCATTTCTGATGGAAGGGTGTTGAAGTCTCCAACTATAATAGAGAATTCATCTTTTTCTCCTTGCAGTTCTATTAGTTTTTGGTAACTTTTGACTCACATATTTTGCTACTTTCTTGTTAGGCTTATACACATTATGTCTTCTTGGAGAATTAATCCCTTTAACATTATATAATGCAGGCCAGGCACAGTGACTCACACCTGTAATCCAGCACTTTTTGGGAGGCCAAGGCAATAGGATCAACTGAGGCCAGGAGTTTGAGACAAGTCTGGGCAATGCAGTGAGGCCTCATCTCTACAAAAAAGTTTTTAGAAAATTAACCAGGCATGGTGACATGTACCTATAAGTCCCAGCTACTTGGGAGGTTGAGGCTGGAGGATCACTTGAGCACAGCAGTTCAGATTAGCCAGGGAACATAGCAAGACCTTGTCTTGTACACACACACACACACACACACACACACACACACACACACACGTAATGCCCTTTTCTATGCTGATAATTGTTTTGCTCTGAAGTCTGCTCTGTCAGAAATGAATATAGCTATTATTACACTTTTCTTTTGTTAGTGTTAGCATGGTATATCTTTTTCTATCCCTTTACTTTTTTTTTTTTTTTTTTTTTTTGAGAAGGTATCTCACTCTATCGCCCAGGCTGGAGTGCAGTGCCATGATCTTGGCTCACTGCAACCTCTGCCTCCTGGGTTCAAGTGATTCTCCTGTCTCAGCCTCCTGAGTAGCTGGGACTACAGGCGCACACCACCACGCCCAGCTAATTTTTGTTATTTTTTTTTAGAGACAGGGTTTCACCATATTGGTCAGACTGGTCTCAAACTCCTGACCTCAGGTGATCCACCTCCCTTTGCCTCCCAAAATGCTGGGATTACAAGTGTGAGCCACTGCGCCGGGTCTTATCCCTTTACTTTTCATCTGTCTTGGTATTTAAAGTATGTCTTTGTTTTGATTGGTATATTTAGACCATTGATATTTAAAGTGATTGTTGATATAATTGGATTGTCACTATATTTTTCTATTCCTTGCCCTTGTTCTTTGTCTTCTACTCTCTTTCTTCCTTCTCTGATTTTGAGTTATTTCATAATTCCATTTTGTCGCCTCTCTTAGCATATTAATTATACTTCTTTAAAAAATTTTTAAGTGGTTACCATAGTGTTTGCAATATACATCACAACTAATCTTTTTTGCTTGTGTAAGGAAGTTTTTATTCTTCCTATTTGAAGGACAATTTTACTGGATACAGAATTCTAGATTGGTGGATTCCAAATTTCTAAGTACTTTAGATGTTTCACTCCATTCTCTTCTTGCTTGCATGGTTTCTGAGAAGTCCTGTGTAATTCTTATCTTTGCTCCTCTATAGGTTAGATGGTTTTATTTATCTTGCTTCTTTCAATATTTTCTCTGTGTCTTTTTCTGCAGTTTGAATATGGTATGCCTAGGTGTTGATTTTTCAGTATTTATCCTGCTTGGTGCTCGCTGAGCTTCCCGGATCTGTGGTTTAGTGTCTATCATTAATTTTGGAAAATTCTGTGCTATTATTACTTCAATTTTTTTTTTTTTTTTTTTTGAGACAGAGTTTTGCTCTTTTTGCCCAGGCTAGAGTGCAGTGGCACAATCTCAGTGCACTGCAACCTCCACCTCCGGGGTTCAAGCGATTCTACTGCCTCAGCCTCCCGAGTAGCTGGGACTACAGATGCCCGCCACCATATCCGGCTAATTTTTTGTATTTTTAGTAGAGATGGGGTTTCATCATGTTGGCCTTGAACTCCTGACCTCAAGTGATCTGCCCATCATGGCCTCCCAAAGTGCTGGGATTGCAGGCATGAGCCACTGTGCCCGGCCTCAAATATTTTTGTCTGTTCCTTTCTTCCTTCTTCCTTCTGGTATTCCCATTCTACATCTGTTACACATTTTGTAGTTGTCCCACACTCCCGAAATACTCTGTTCTCTCTCTCTCTCTATATATATATATTTTGTTTGTTTGTTTGTTTGTTTGTTTTTTGCATTTCAGTTTTGGACGTTTTTATTGGCCTATCTTCAAGCTTACCGATTCTTTTCCCTGCCATGTATTGGTGAGTCAATCCAAGGCATTCTTTATTTCTATTACAGTGGGTTTTTATTTCTAGCACCTTTTTTTGCTTCTCAGTTTCTCTCTGCTTATATTACCCATTTCTTCCTGCACACTGTCTACTTTTTTCATTAGAACCCTTCGCGTGTCAATTAGAACTCAAAAAAAAAAAAAAAAAATTCTAGTGTGGGCCGGGCATGGTAGCTCATTCCTATAATCCCACCACTTTGGGAGACTGAGGTAGGACGATCACTTGAGGCCAGGAGTTCAAGACTAGCCTGGGCAACATAGCAAGACTCTGTCTCTGCAAAAAATTAAAAGATTAACCAGTCTTCATGGTGTGCACCTATAGTCCTAGCTACATGGGAGGTGAGGCAGGAAGATCACTTGAGTTTGAGGCTAGAGGCTATAGTGAGCTATGTTCATGCTACTGCACTCTAGCCTGGGTGACAGAGTGAGAACCTATCTCTAAAAACACAAACAACAAAATCCTAGTATGCTAATTCTAAAATCTCTGCCACATGTGTGTCTATTTCTGATGCTTACTCTGGTGATTTTTGTCTTTTACTATGCCTTGTGATTTTTTTGTTAAGAGCCAGACCTAATATATGAGCTAAAAGGAAATGAGATTAAATAGACATTTAGTTTGAGCTTTCATGCTTAATCTGTCTAGGGTTAGGCTGTGTTTACAGTTTGCTGTCACTATATCAGAGGCTATAAATTGCCCTTTGTGTCCTTGTTTTGTTGTCTTTGGGTTTCCCTAGGGACTTCTTAAATAAGGTCTGAGATATGCAGTTCTTTACATTATAACTCCCCCAGTACTGGTTCCAGCAGTGGTTTCTGTTCCTGGCCTTCTACTTTGGCAAGCTGTGATTCTCTGTGTCCACCTGTCTGTCCAATTTTGGAGGAAGCAGATTGTCTTTTGACCTCAGTTCTCTAATGGATCTCAGAAGTGTTACTGATTTTCAGCCATTTGGCTTACTATGAGGGTGGAGGGATGACTCCAAGCTCCTCATATGCTGGACCAGGAACCAGAAATCTACTTCTTTACATCTGATTTTGAACATGTGAATTCTTTTTTTTTTTTTTTTTTTGAGACGGAGTCTCGCTCTGTCGCCCAGGCTGGAGTGCAGTGGCTGGATCTCAGCTCACTGCAAGCTCTGCCTCCTGGGTTTACGCCATTCTCCTGCCTCAGCCTCCTGAGTAGCTGGGACTACAGGCGCCCGCCACCTTGCCCGGCTAGTTTTTTTTTTTTTTTTTTTTTTTTTTTTTTTTGTATTTTTTAGTAGAGACGGGGTTTCACTGTGTTAGCCAGGATGGTCTTGATCTCCTGACCTCGTGATCCGCCCATCTTGGCCTCCCAAAGTGCTGAGATTACAGGCTTGAGCCACCGCGCCCGGCCGTGAATTCTTTTTTTTAAATTTAATCTAAAAAAATCTAGTACAGTCTAGGTGTGTTTTCTCACCCCTGTAATCCCAACACTTTGGGAGGCCAAGGCAGGAGGATCACTTGAAGCCAGGAATTTGAGACAAGCCTGGGCAACATGGTGAGACCCCATCTCTACAAAAAATTTAAGAATTAGCTGGGCATGGTGGTGCACGCCTGTGGTCCTGGCTTCTTGGGAGCCTGAGGTGGGAGGATCACTTGGGCCCAGGAGGTCGAAGCTGGAGTGATCTATTACCTTGTCATGGCAACCCAGACTGGGCAACAGCAAGACCCTGTCTCTAAAGAACAAACAAAAAACTACTACAACTTCACCTCTGTGGTCTTTCCCCCAGAATCTAGTAACTCCAAAGTAACCACATCAAACAAACCCAATTTGAGGGCCATTCTACAGCATACCTGACCAGTACTCTTTGGAACTGTCAAGGTCATCAAAAACAAGGAACATCTGAGAAACTCACAGCCCAGAAGAGGCTAAGTGGACATGATGACTAAACATAATGTATCCTAGAACATAGGCAAAAACTAGGGAAATGTGAGTAAGATGTAGAGTTTAGTTAATAGGAGCATAATACTTCGGTTGATTGATTATTTGTGACAAATATACCATGGTTATATGAGAGTTAACAATTGCAGACAGTGGATGCAAAGTATACAGCAAACTCTACTCTCATTGTAACTTCTCTGTAAATTGAAAACTATTTAAAATAAAAGGCTTACATAAATTAAAATTTTCAATTATCTTCTAAGGTTCTAAGCTGGTCAATGTCCATCACCTTCTTGGAGAAGGAGCCTTTGCCCAGGTGTACGAAGCTACCCAGGGAGATGTGAATGATGCTAAAAATAAACAGAAATTTGTTTTAAAGGTAAATGACCTGAGTTGTTTTTTGTATGATATAGAAATGAATTTTAGACCTTGAGTTTGCCAGTCATTTTTTTTTCTTTAAGATAGTGGTGTTTTTATTTATGTCTGTAGTTGGCAATTAAAAAACAAAAACTACAAAGGATTTAGAATTTTTTTCCCACTAGGATTGTCTTGCAGCAAGTCCTACACTGCAGCAACAGTTCATAACTTGTTATCACTGTCAACACCACATCTTCATTGGGATAGAGGTTGCTTTATTGCTATCATTTTTCAGGATGTGAGACTGGATATGAATTTCACATACCTGATTTGCAGGTCCAGAAGCCTGCCAACCCCTGGGAATTCTACATTGGGACCCAGTTGATGGAAAGACTAAAGCCAACTATGCAACACATGTTTATGAAGTTCTATTCTGCCCACTTCTTCCAGAACGGCAGTGTATTAGTAGGAGAGCTCTACAGCTATGGAACATTATTAGTAAGTATTCATTTTTATGTTGAGCACATGACTTTAAAATGCATTTTTGGCTTGTACCTTGCACGTACTTTTGTGGTTGGGGCTTTTGTGGAGTGGTGGGCAGGGGCAAAGCTCTCAATTTGAAATTTTATTAATCTTGTGCAGCTAACTCAGGATTCCACTTTCCATTGTTCCTAGAATGCCATTAACCTCTATAAAAATACCCCTGAGAAAGTGATGCCTCAAGGTCTTGTCATCTCTTTTGCTATGAGAATGCTTTACATGATTGAGCAAGTACATGACTGTGAAATCATTCATGGAGACATTAAGCCAGACAATTTCATACTTGGAAACGGGCAAGTGTTATGCTTTTAATAGGGTTCTTCTCTTCCTATTTCCATAGCAGCCTTTCATCATTTGTGCTCATGCAGCCTGGCTTTGTTTGTGTTTAATATAGATTTTTGGAACAGGATGATGAAGATGATTTATCTGCTGGCTTGGCACTGATTGACCTTGGTCAGAGTATAGATATGAAACTTTTTCCAAAAGGAACTATATTCACAGCAAAGTGTGAAACATCTGGTTTTCAGTGTGTTGAGATGCTCAGCAACAAACCATGGAACTACCAGGTATAAAACTAAAGTGAGGGACTTGGAAATATTTTTCTGTGTTGCACTCATCAGATTTTCAAAATGAATTTGGGGATCTAGGTAGTTTGAGGTGGTCTCTTGAGGAGCAGTTGAAGGAGAGACGAGCCTAAGGCCGACATGGCAGGGATAGAATTCTATTCCTGAAAAATACTCTACTTTCTTATTAGTCCATTACAGATCCTATTATCAGGAAAGGGGAGCAGATATATTCTGTGGTGTTTGATCATAGGGAAGAGTATTTAATGATTAGTGAACCCTTCAGAAAGGAAGTCATGCAGTAAAGAGACAGCTTGGTTTATTGAGGTCAAGGTAGGCCAGCCCAATTTCCTAAATCAGGGATAACAGGGAGACCCGCATGCCCACTCTGGGCAGAGTTGAGCACATGTTGGATATACCTGGGATGCTCTCAGGCAGGATGGTGGGTTTGACTATAAGAGATGGTAAAGCCAGATTCCCAACTGGTCAAATCAAGAAATGGATCATTATTATTCTAATGGAAGATTGCAGAATTTTCAACCAACTAGAATATTAGGTGGCCAGGGAAGAGAATGCTAATTGGGATAAATGAGAACCTGGGTTAACAAAACCAACTGCCAAGTTCCCTGGTGAGAACTATGTCTTTCCGGGAGCCCGTGGTAAAAGGGGCAAAGATTTGGAGGTGGGGGTCTTGTTTCTAGTATGTTGTCACTGCTAGTGAGGCCTTAGGAAATGGTCGTTTTCCATCCTGTGGATGTGGAGGGGACTGGAGTGTTCTTTTCAGTTATGAACATATCACACCACAAGAGGCCATGGGGGCAAGTTAGAGAACGACAGCCAGAGTCCCAGGGTAGTGAGCCAGGAGGACTTCCAAGCTGTCCATGTGGACGACGGCTTAGAGTGTTGTGTTTGCCCCATGTGACAGAATGAAGGACTTGAGAGGGACATGGTAGCTCAGGAGGGCAGAGCTTTCCAAGAGACTACCTTAGGGGGTGGAGGGTAGTCTGCTATCCGTGGAAGCCTCTGGCAAAGCCTAGATATTCAGTAAGACATGTTAGTGGGGTGATTGAACAAATGCCTTCCAAAATGTTTTAAAAGTAAAATCCTGTGAGTATTTAACTTGCTGCCTAAGTTAGACAGGCATCTTAATATAGTCATGTGTAAATTACTATTTAAGTCATATATACCTCTATCTTCTTCATAGATTGATTACTTTGGGGTTGCTGCAACAGTATATTGCATGCTCTTTGGCACCTACATGAAAGTGAAAAATGAAGGAGGCCAGTGTAAGCCTGAAGGTCTTTTTAGAAGGTGGGTATTAGCGTTGGTGCCGTAGTGAAAAGAGAGTAACTATAGTAGAATGTTAGGTTCCATCTGGCAAAAAAAAAAAAAAGGATCTCTGTCACCACATGGAAATCCTATGCCTTGGGCAGTATGGTGACAGGACAGTCCTGGGCACTGGCACAGGGAGCAAGCTGCATAGCTTTACCACTTCTGTCTCCCCACTGGGGCAGCTGGTGTTCTCACTGAAAGCTCCTGGCCAAGTGGTTGATATCCTTTACACATGCAAATGTTTCCACCCTTAATCACCTAATGTCACTAACCCTCAGGTTTTCACTTGTTTTTTTGTTTTTTTGTTTTTTTTGTTTTTTTTTTTTTTCGTCTGTGGAAATACTGATCCTGTGTTTGTCAGATATTTGTAAGAAGCAAAGGAAATAGTGTATGTGAAAGTGCTTCATAAATTATAAAGGAATATGAATAGCTCTCTCTCACAGGACAGTCCTAGCCCCTGTGTTACTTGAGCTTCTCAAAGATTTTTTTTTTTTTTTTTTTTTGGTCTATAAATCACAGTGAAAATTCATGATTAGGCAAGAGTTCTTCCTGTCAACATGGATGGCTCTCCTAACACAATGTGTGAACACACTGTTGGAATGTTTTGTTTAAGCTGAGTTTTTGGTACCTGCATGTTCATTATATCACTTATACTTTCTTTTTTGAGGCATAAAAACATGCAGAAAAGTAGACTTATCTGAAGTGTGCAGCCTAATGGACTTTTACATATGTTTATATCTTCTGGAGAAAACATAAGATGGGATTCCTGTGAACCTCATCTCCCCCAGCCCCCACTAAAAAAAAAAGACAAATAGCAATAATTTTATGAAGTGTCATATACTGTACATAAATAAGGTTAGGTTCAGGCCCTGGAGGAAAGCTTATAACAACTATTCTTTATTCTGCATAATGAACCCTCGTGTTTAGCAAATACTTTATTCCATCTTTGGCTCAAAATTGAAAGAGCAGATAGTTTCATCTCTGACTGCCAGTGTGAAGAAGAGCTGGAAGGTAACCCTCAGCAGACCTGATGGCATTTCCTGTCTGGAGCACAATTCCATTACATTCTACTTTCTCTCCAAAGCCTTATCTCCACGTTCTGGAGTTTCTGCAGTTAATTTTAACAATTATAGTAGTTGGAACTCTTAACTCTGAGCTCTCTCCTAGGCAGTCCAGCCTGCCTACCTGGTCCTGGTGCATGTGCAATTAGGCTTGACAGAAGCATTTGGCCAGATTATCCAATTCTGGCAGTATTGTATGTATGGCTAGCCAGAAGCAGATAGTTTGGGTTTTTATTTAAAGAGAGAGAGAGAAAATTTTTTGACTTGCAGTATTGCTAAAAGATTACTTATATTGTTTTTCGGAACAAGATGTATAAGACGTTTAATTGGGTCTTTAATCTCTCTCATGTGTAATAGATACAGTGTTTCCATACTTGCTGCATTGTATTGTGTTTAGGTGAGAGTTGTTATACTAAACTGTCCAAGCCTGTGGAAGTCAGATGCAGGGGTGGGGTTATCCTGCATATTGAAGGCTACATTTTAGCCATTATTTATGCTTTGTCTTTTTCAGGCTTCCTCATTTGGATATGTGGAATGAATTTTTTCACATCATGTTGAATATTCCAGATAGTCATCATCTTCCATCTTTGGATTTGTTAAGGCAAAAGCTGAAGAAAGTATTTCAACAACACTATACTAACAAGATTAGGGCCCTACGTAATAGGCTAATTGTACTGCTCTTAGAGTATAAGCGTTCACGAAAATAAAATTTGAATATAGACAATTCTTAAAAATCACACTGTAAATATGAATCTGCTCACTTTAAACCTTGATTTTTTTTCGTTTACTGTTTATGTAAATGTTTGTTAAAAATAAATCTCACAGAATATTTCCATGTGACTTAGTTGTTATAAATATTTCAACAAAATACACAACCACATAAGGTCCCTATGTAGCAGACTTATTGGGCTGTTTCTGGGATGCACGCATTCATGAAAATAATTAGATGTGAGCATTTAGAAATCACTTTTTAAACACTGACCTGTTTAAGCCAAAAAAGGGCCAAGGCAGCTATTTTCCCAATTTGAAGTTTGGTGTCTGTGTAAACACACACACACACATTTCCCTAGCATTTCCAAGGGACTTCAAGTTTTTATGAATAAAGCTTGCCTGTCCTTTATGGTACCTGTTCTTCATTGCGCTCTATGAAATACAAATCCTAAGCCTGTTTATTTTTTAAAAGTACCTAAGGAAAATCTCGGATCTCAAAGTCTTTCTTTTAAACTGTATAGATCATTCATTAACCAGCTCTAAAATTATAGCAGACAACTTGGCATTTGTTGACTTTCAGAGCTGGGAGGGCCTTCTAGTCTGGACTGACATTCCTTCCTCCATCCCTTGTTCCCTTAGCATTACAATGAAAACAAATCCCAGGTTATGTACAATTCAGGAGGACAGAGTGAATTGCTTCCTCCTACCCTTAGCCATCATGTTGCCCATTCCAGAGGCAATCACACCCCATTTTTTGTGAATCTTTCCAAAAAGAATGGAATACATATGTCTACATACTGTATTTTTGAAGCAACTAGCATAATTCTGCTTTTTTAAACTTAATGTGTGGCAACAGAGAATATAACTACATGTGGAATGACCTCATGCTTTTTAACAGTCGTCGCATATTAGTTGGTTATGTGGTATCTGTCATATAAATGCCTAGAAGTGAAATTGTTGGGTCAAAGGTGAGTGCGTTTAAAATTTTGTATTAATATCTGCAAATAGCCTCCCATGGGAGTTGTGTAAAACATCTATAAGTGTCTTTGTTCCCCATACTCTCATTAGGACAGATCAGGCTCTCTTTGACTTTTGCCAATTGATTGATGAAAAAATATTATGTCTTTTTTTTTAAATTATACTTTTTTAAAGTTATATTTTAAGTTCTAGGGTACATGTGCACAACATGCAGGTTTGTTACATATGTACACATGTGCCATGTTGATGTGCTGCACCTGTTAACTCGTCATTTACATTAGGTATATCTCCTAATGCTATCCCTCCCCCCTCCCCCCACCCCACGGCAGGCCCCCGTGTGTGATGTTTCCCACCCTGTGTCCAAGTGATCTCATTGTTCATTTCCCACCTATGAGTGAGAACATGTGGTGTTTGGTTTTCTGACCTTGTGATAGTTTGCTGAGAATGATGGTTTCCAGCTGCATCTGTGTCCCTACAAAGGACATGAACTCATCCTTTTTTATGGCTGCATAGTATTCCATGGTATATATGTGCCACATTTTCTTAATCCAGTCTGTCACTGATGGACATTTGGGTTGGTTCCAAGTCTTTGCTATTGCGAATAGTGCCACAATAAACATACCTGTGCATGTGTCTTGATAGCGGCATGATTTATAATCCTTTAGATATATACTCAGTAATGGCATGGCTGGGTCAAATGGTATTTCTAGTTCTAGATCCTTGAGGACTTGCCACACCGTTTTCCACAATGGTTGAACTAGTTTACAGTCCTACCAACAGTGTAAAAGCATTCCTATTTCTCCACATCCTCTCCAGCACCTGTTGTTTCCTGACTTCTTAATGATCGCCATTCTAACTGGTGTGAGATGGTATCTCATTGTGGTTTTGATTTGCATGTCTCTGATGGCGAGTGATGATGAGCATTTTTTCATGTGTCTGTTGGCTGTATGAATGTCTTCTTTTGAGAAATGTCTGTTCATATCCTTTGCCCACTTTTTGATGGGGTTGTTTGTTTTTTTCTTGTATATTTGTTTGAGTTCTTTGTAGATTCTGGATATTAGCCCTTTGTCAGATGAGTAGATTGCAAAAATTTTCTCCCATTCTGTAGGTTGCCTGTTCACTCTGATGGTAGTTTCTTTTGCTGTGCAAAAGCTCTTTAGTTTAATTAGATCCCATTTGTCAATTTTGGCTTTTGTTGCCGTTGCTTTTGGTGTTTTAGACATGAAGTCCTTGCCCATGCCTATGTCCTGAATGGTACTACCTAGATTTTCTTCTAGGCGTTTTTATGGTATTAGGTCTAACATTTAAGTCTCTAATCCATCTTGAATTAATCTTCGTATAAGGGGTAAGGAAAGGATCCAGTTTCAGCTTTCTACTTATGGCTAGCCAATTTTCCCAGCACCATTTATTAAATAGGGAATCCTTTCCCCATTTCTTGTTTCTCTCAGGTTTGTCAAAGATCAGATGGCTGTAGATGTGTGGTATTATTTCTGAGGACTCTGTTCTGTTCCATTGGTCTATAGCTCTGTTTTGGTACCAGTACCATGCTGTTTTGGTTACTGTAGCCTTGTAGTATAGTTTGAAGTCAGGTAGCGTGACGCCTCCAGCTTTGTCCTTTTGACTTAGGATTGTCTTGGCAATGCGGGCTCTTTTTTGGTTCCATATGAACTTTAAAGCAGTTTTTTCCAATTCTGTGAAGAAACTCATTGGTAGCTTGATGGGGATGGCATTGAATCTATAAATAACCTTGGGCAGTATGGCCATTTTCACGATATTGATTCTTCCTGTCCATGAGCATGGTATGTTCTTCCATTTGTTTGTGTCCTCTTTGATTTCACTGAGCAGTGGTTTGTAGTTCTCCTTGAAGAGGTCCTTTACATCCCTTGTAAGTTGGATTCCTAAGTATTTTATTCTCTTTGAAGCAATTGTGAATGGAAGTTCATTCCTGATTTGGCTCTCTGCTTGTCTGTTACTGGTGTATAAGAATGCTTGTGATTTTTGCACATTAATTTTGTATCCTGAGACTTTGCTGAAGTTGCTTATCAGCTTAAGGAGATTTTGGGCTGAGACGATGGGGTTTTCTAAATATACAATCATGTCATCTGCAAACAGGGACAATTTGACTTCTTCTTTTCCTAACTGGATACCCTTGATTTCTTTCTCTTGCCTGATTGCCCTAGCCAGAACTTCCAACACTATGTTGAATAGGAGTGGTGAGAGAGGGCATCCCTGTCTTGTGCCTGTTTTCAAAGGGAATTTTTCCAGTTTTTGCCCATTCAGTATGATATTAGCTGTGGGTTTGTCATAAATAGCTCTTATTATTTTGAGGTATGTTCCATCAATACCGAATTTATTGAGCATTTTTAGCATGAAGGGCTGTTGAATTTTGTCAAAAGCCTTTTCTGCATCTATTGAGATAATCATGTGGTTCTTGTCTTTGGTTCTGTTTATATGCTGGATTAAGTTTATTGATTTGCGAATGTTGAACCAGCCTTGCATCCCAGGGATGAAGCCCACTTGATCATGGGGGATAAGCTTTTTGATGTGCTGCTGAATCCGGTTTGCCAGTATTTTATTGAGAATTTTTGCATCGATGTTTATCAGGGATATTGGTCTAAAATTCTGTTTGTTTGTTGTGTCTCTGCCAGGCTTTGGTATCAGGATAATGTTGGCCTCATAAAATGAGTTAGGGAGGATTCCCTCTTTTTCTATTGATTGGAATCATTTCAGAAGGAATGGTACCAGCTCCTCCTTGTACCTCTGGTAGAATTCAGCTGTGAATCCATCTGGTCCTGGACTTTTTTTGGTGGGTAGGCTATTAATTGTTGCCTCAATTTCAGAGCCTACTATTGGTCTATTCAGGGATTCAACTTCTTCCTGGTTTAGTCTTGGGAGAGTGTAAGTGTCCAGGAAATTATCCATTTCTTCTAGATTTTCTAGTTGATTTGCGTAGAGGCGTTTATAGTATTCTCTGATGGTTGTTTGTATTTCTGTGGGGTCAGTGGTGATATCCCCTTTATCATTTTTTATTGCATCTATTTGATTCCTCTCTCTTTTCTTCTTTATTAGCCTTGCTAGCGGTCTGTCAATTTTGTTGATCTTTGCAAAAAACCAACTCCTGGATTCATTGATTTTTTGGAGGGTTTTTTGTGTCTCTATCTCCTTCAGTTCTGCTCTGATCTTAGTGATTTCTTGCCTTCTGCTAGCTTTTGAATGTGTTTGCTCTTGCCTCTCTAGTTCTTTTAATTGTGATGTTAGAGGGTCAATTTTAGATCTTTCCTGCTTTCTCTTGTGGGCATTTAGTGGTATAAATTTCCCTCTACACACTGCTTTAAATGTGTCCCAGAGATTCTGGTATGTTGTATCTTTGTTCTCATTGGTATCAAAGAACATCTTTATTTCTGCTTTCATTTCGTTATGTATCCAGTAGTCATTCAGGAGCAGGTTGTTCAGTTTCCATGTAGTTGAGCGGTTTTGATTGAGTTTCTTAGTCCTGAGTTCTAGTTTGATTGCACTGTGGTCTGAGAGACAGTTTGTTATAATTTCTGTTCTTTTACATTTGCTAAGGAGTGCTTTACTTCCAATTATGTGGTCAATTTTGGAATAAGTGTGATGTGGTGCTCAGAAGAATGTATATTCTGTTGATTTGGGGTGGAGAGTTCTATAGATGTCTATTAGGTCCGCTTGGTGCAGAGATGAGTTCAATTCCTGGATATCGTTGTTAACTTTCTGTCTCGTTGATCTGTCTAATGTTGACAGTGGAGTGTTGAAGTCTCCCATTATTATTGTATGGGAGTCTAAGTCTCTTTGTAAGTCTCTAAGGACTTGCTTTATGAATCTGGGTGCTCCTGTATTGGGTGCATATATATTTAGGAGAGTTAGCTCTTCCTGTTGAATTGATCCCTTTACCATTATGTAATGGCCTTCTTTGTCTCTTTTGATCTTTGATGGTTTAAAGTCTATTTATTTTATCAGAGACTAGGATTGCAACCCCTGCTTTTTTTTGTTCTCCATTTGCTTGGTAGATCTTCCTCCATCCCTTTATTTTGAGCCTATGTATGTCTCTGCATGTGAGATGGGTCTCCTGAATACAGCAGACTGATGGGTCTTGACTCTTTATCCAGTTTGCCAGTCTGTGTCTTTTAATTGGAGCATTTAGTTCATTTACATTTAAGGTTAATATTGTTACGTGTGAACTTGATCCTGTCATAATGATATTTAGCTGGTTATTTTGCTCGTTAGTTGATGCAGTTTCTTCCTAGCCTCGATGGTCTTTACATTTTGGCATGTTTTTGCAATGGCTGGTACCGGTTGTTCCTTTCCATGTTTAGGGCTTCCTTCAGGGTCTCTTGTAAGGCAGGCCTGGTGGTGACAAAATCTCTAAGCATTTGCTTATCTGTAAAGGATTTTCTTTCTCCTTCACTTATGAAACTTAGTTTGGCTGGGTATGAAATTCTGGGTTTAAAATTCTTTTCTTTAAGAACGTTGAATATTGGCCCCCACTCTCTTCTGGCTTGTAGAGTTTCTGCCGAGAGGTCTGCTGTTAGTCTGATGGGCTTCCCTTTGTGGGTAACCCGACCTTTCTCTCTGGCTGCCCTTAAGATTTTTTCCTTCATTTCAACTTTGGTGAATCTGGCAATTATGTGTCTTGGAGTTGCTCTTCTGGAGGAGTATCTTTGTGGCGTTCTCTGTATTTCCTGAATTTGAATGTTGGCCTGCCCTACTAGGTTGGGGAAGTTCTCCTGGATGATATCCTGAAGAGTGTTTTCCGACTTGGTTCCATTTTCCCCCTCACTTTCAGGCACCCCAATCAGACGTAGATTTGGTCTTTTTACATAATCCCATACTTCTTGCAGGCTTTGTTCATTTCTTTTCCTTCTTTTTTCTTTTGATTTCTCTTCTCGCTTCATTTCATTCATTTGATCTTCAATCGCTGATACTCTTTCTTCCAGTTGATCGAGTCGGTTACTGAAGCTTGTGGATTTGTCACGTATTTCTTGTGTCATGGTTTTCATCTCTGTCATTTCGTTTATGATCTTCTCTGCATTAATTAGTCTAGCTGTCAATTCTTCCACTCTTTTTTCAAGATTTTTAGTTTCTTTGCACTGGGTACGTATTTCCTCCTTTAGCTCTGAGAAATTTGATGGACTGAAGCCTTCTTCTCTCATCTCGTCAAAGTCATTCTCTGACCAGCTTTGATCCGTTGCTGGCGATGGGCTGCACTCCTTTGCAGGGGGAGATGCGCTCTTATTTGTTGAATTTCCAGCTTTTCTGCCCTGCTTCTTCCCCATCTTTGTGGTTTTATCTGTCTCTGGTCTTTGATGATGGTGACGTACTGATGGGGTTTTGGTATAGGTGTCCTTCCTGTTTGATAGTTTTCCTTCTGACAGTCAGAAGGACTGTCTGTTGTTCTGTTGGAGATTGCTTGAGGTCCACTCCAGACCCTGTTTGCCTGGGTATCAGCAGCAGAGGTTGCCGAAGATAGAATATTGCTGAACAGCGAGTGTACCTGTCTGATTCTTCCTTTGGAAGTTTCCTCTCAGGGGTGTACTCCACCCTGTGAGGTGTGGGGTGTCGGACTGCCCCTAGTGGGGGATGTCTCCCAGCTAGGCTACTCAGGGGTCAGGGACCCACCTGAGCAGGCAGTCTGTCCGTTCTCAGATCTCAACCTCCGCGTTGGGAGATCCACGGCTCTCCCCAAAGCTGTCAGACAGAGTTGTTCGCGTCTGCACCGGCCCCCGCTGCTTCCCCTGTTGGTCTTCAGCTGTGCGCTGTCCCCAGAGGTGGAGTCTATAGAGACAGGCAGGCTTCCTTGAGCTGCTGTGAGCTCCCCCAGTTTGAGCTTCCCAGCGGCTTTGTTTACCTACTTAAGTCTCAGCAATGGCGAGCGCCCCTCCCCCAGCCTTGCTGCTGCCTTGTGGATAGATCACCGCAGACTGCTGTGTTAGCAGTGAGGGAGGCTCCGTGGGCGTGGGACCCTCCCGGCCAGGTGTGGGATATATTCTCCTGGTGTGCCTGTTTGCTTAAAGCGCAGTATTGGAGTGGGAGTTACCCGATTTTCCAGGTGTTGTGTGTCTCAGTTCCCCTGGCTAGAAAAACGGATTCCCTTCCCCCTTGCGCTTGCAGGTGAGGCGATGCCTCGCCCTGCTTCAGCTCTCGCTGGTCAGGCTGCAGCAGCTGACCAGCACTGATTGTCCGGCACTCCCTAGTGAGATGACCCCAGTACCTCAGTTGAAAATGCAGAAATCACCGGTCTTCTGTGTCGCTCGCTCTGGGAGTTGGAGACTGGAGCTGTTCCTATTCGGCCATCTTCGCCAATTGATTTTTGACAAGGCACCTAGAGTATACATTGGAGAAAGAATACCCTCTTCAATAAATAATGCTGGGAAAACTGGATTTCCTTATGCAAAAGAGTGAAACTCAACCCCCGTCTCTTTTCATATACAAAAATCAACTCAAGATGGACTAAAGACGTAACATAAGACCCAAAACGATAATGGTACTAGAAGAAAACATAGGAGAATCATTTCAGGACATTGGTCTAGGCAAAAATTTTATGGTTAAGACTTAAAAAACACAAGAAAGAAAAACAAAAATAGACCAATGGGTCTATATTAAACTTAAAGGCTTCTGCACAGCAAAGAAAATAATCAATAGAGTTAAGAGAAAACCTGTAGAATGAATGGGGGAAAATATTTGCAGACTATTCATCACACAAGGGACTAATATGCAGAATATACAAAGAACCCATTTCAATAGTAAAAAAACAAACAAAAAAGGAAACACAAAAAGAACTGCATTAAAATGTGGACAAATGACATAAAAAGACATTTCTCAAAAAAAGACTTACAAATGGCCAACAGGTATATAAACCAATGTTCAACATCACTCAGCATCAGGAAAATGCAAATGAACACCACAATGAGATATCACCTTACCCCAAATAGAATGGTTATTATTAAAAAGACAAAAAATGACAGACGCTAATGATGAAAGAAAAATGAACATTTATACATTGTTGGTAGGCACGTGAATTAGTACAGCCTCTGTGGGAAATACTATGCAGATTTCTCAAAGAACGAAAAATAGAACCAATCCCACTACCTGCGTATTTATTCAAAGGAAAGGAAATAAGTATATCAAAGGGATATCTGCAACCTTATGTTTATTGCAACACTATTAGTAATAGCAAAGATATAAATCAACCTAAGTATCCATCAATGGATGAATTGATAAAGAAATTGTGGTATACATACACAAAAAAATACTATTCAGCAATAAAAAAGAATGAAATCCTGTCATTTGCAGTGGCATGAATGGAACTGGAGGTCATCATGTTAAGTGAAATCAGCCAGGCACAAAAAGACAACTATCCCATATTCTCACTCACATAGGGGAGCTAAAAAAAAAGTGGATCTCCTGAAAATAGAGAAGAAAACAATAGATATAAGAAACTGAAGAAGGTGTGTGTGAGGGGTGGGGAAGATAAAGAGAGGTTGGTTAATGGGTACAAACATACAGTTAGAAGGAATATGTTCTCATGTTTCATAGCAGAGTAGGATGACTATAATGAGCAAAATATTGTATATTTCAAAATATCTACATGACTTGAAATGCTCCCAACACATAAATAAATATTTGAGGTGGCGGACACCCTAAATACCCTGACTTGATCATTACATTCTGTGCAGGTAACAAACTATCACATGCACCCCACAAATACGTAAAATATCATGTATCAATTAAGAAAAGAAAGTAAGTTTGGACATGGATTTTGTGCTTAGAAAGGACACAGCATTAGGGGACATGGCTCAAAAGTCAGGGTAGTGCTACCTGATTGCTATTTTTGGTACTTTCAGTAAGTTCATTCATCACAGAGGTAAGCTGCTTTGAAACCGTTCAAAGCAGAGGAAGATCCGCACCTTTGCTGTGAGAGGCCTTTCTGCCTGTGGCCTGCATTCCATGTTCTGCCTGTGGCGTGCATTCAACATTTTGAAACATTTAAGACTTAAGAACTAGATTTTCTACCTCAAATCTTGTCTAGTGGAAACAGTAAATTTAAAATTATGATGGGTTTAAGACTGTGACACAGGAAAAGCCGAATCTCCCAAGTCTCCTCTCACAACTCCAGCGAAGTAATCTGTTTGTTGTAGGAAATAATCACTTCAGTGTGAGAAAAAGCTGGGAAGCTGCCGGGGTTGAAAGGGCAATTTACCTTTACCTTGTTTCAGTAGGCCCACTTTGTTCAGTGTGCCCCAAAATACATTTCAGTTGAAGATTGGAAAGATAGAAGCACTTGTTGAGAGTGGACAGAAAACCTCAAGTTCATCAGTAGCTGCAAATATTGGCCAGATAAGTCTATGAACTCTACTACATGAAAAACATTATACGTGACTGTAACAGTGTAGATAAAAGGTCTGACTGCTTTTTTAAGAAAATATTTGCTAGCTGACATCTTTTAATCCTTATCCTTACCTCTCCCCATTGTGGTCCACTTCTGGGGAAGCCGATGAGAAAGCATGGCTGCCGCCTCTTTTGAAGCCAGCGGAGATTTAAACCATGCAAGCCGTGGCTCACCTATAAGAACCCTTGGTAGAGCTGCAACCCCTAACCACAATAAACCACCTCAGCCAGCCGCTTTCCTGGCCCTTTTAAAGCTTTGTTAGGAGCAGCTGGGGAGGCCTGGCCCACCCTTCCCACAAAAGCCCCAATGTATACATATCCTTTTCATACCTTCTTGTATGTGTGGCAACATCAGTCTTAACATTCAAACTAACTTTTGAGCGGGGGTCCTTGCTGCCTTTGTAGAGCCACCAAAGTAGACCTGAAGCCTGCTGAACACTTAAGGACAGTGTATCACCAATAACCTCAAGACTGACTTCCAATGGCTTACAATTTTTCAAGCTATGGGATGATCTCCAGGCCTCTGAATAATCATTATCACATGGAAATGGACTGCTTTTTAAGATTTCTTAAAGAAGAAGCCTCCCCAAAGTGCAGTACCTGTGACCATGGAGAAGATTAAAATGTACAGGAAAGTTCTTCCTGCAAGAGCAGAACAAGAACCAGACAGTGGACTGAAGAGCTCGCTCCAACAATACAGAGGCTTGCTTACTATTGCCCATGGGATACCCTGTGTGTGTGTTATAGACAACGTACCACTGTTTGTTTCCAACCGCTCCTTCTCCAAAAGGCAATTTTTATGAAAAATTATATACTGTACTAAAGTTTTATTTGCTCATAAATACTGAACTGTGAGAAGCTGTCTATGAGCCTGATGAAGAAGACAGGTCATCTGGTGAGCCTCAAGATCAGAGCTAGATGTTATAGCTAGATAATACATTGAAAAAAAAAAATTTTTTTTTTTTTTTTTTTTTGGAGAGAAAATAAGCAAATCCCAGGTTGATGAAAACATATTGGAAAAGGCATATGCTACAGAAACTTATGCGTGGATGTTTATCTGCCCAAAAATGTTTTTAGGAGTAGCTGTTGGTTGCTTCTCTAATATCCATTTTCCTTTATCAAATAACCCCCTGTGTATAGTAGAATCTGTGTTACTTTGAGCGATTTTATTCCATTCTTAACTCCTGGAGTGGCACATGTGTTCCAAGGCTAAGATAGTTATTCTCAGGACTCTTCTGAGAAGTTTTGTAATAGAGATGCCCTTTTCTTGCTTTGGATGACATGGTGTTCAGATGGTTAACTTTGGTACTGCTATAGGCCTTTTCTTACATAAGGAATACCAGCCTGAGTCTGAAGACAAAACAGAGGTTGAGGAAACCTCAGGAAAATGGAGCTGGAGCACTGATCAAATGGCACCTGAAGCCCACCCTGCCTCTGCATTTATTCATTTCCATAAGTAAAATAGTACTTTTTTAATAAGTTAGAGTTGGGTTTTTGGTTATTTGCAATTATAAGCATCCAAAGCATTGTGGATTAAGAAAAAAGACTGAGTGATAACACATCATTTCTGACAAGGAGTCTGCATAGCTCTCTCTTCTATAATACTATAAGAAAAAATTCCATCAAATGTTAAAAGACCCATGATTATCGTCTATTACTTCTAAGGCAAAATGAAAGGAAAATAAATTCAAATTCTGAGTTATACGTAAATGTCTACTGTGTAACTAGAATTTTAAATCTTTAAAATTAAAACTCTTATTCAACATAACTAAATTGTCAATCTTCATCTGAAATCTGCTCTTATTCTCATGATATTAGCAAATGTCACCACTAATCTTAAGGCCAGAAGCTGTGGCATCACCCTTAACCTCTTGCTTTTTTCAGGCCCCATATATAATCTATCCCTGTTGATTGTAGAATTACCACCTGAATGACCCTCACTTGTTTTCTCCACTTGTTCAAGCTATAATTATTTTCTCCCTGACTTGACTTTCAAGGTCAACACCTGTTTCTTCTAATCTGGCTTCTCCAGCACAGGCACAGCAATCTTCCCATTACTCTATTCCTCTCACTCCCTGCTTTACACCCTCCAGTGCCTTCTCGTCTCTCTACAGATAAGTACAAAGCTTTCTGACATAAGTGAGCATGATATAGAATAGAAAACCTGAACAAGTCTAGATGTCACTTGTTTCTCTTGTCTCTTTTTGCATCAGGTGCCCCTTGTAGGCAGCACTCCAGTGTGCTTGTAGTCTCCAAGTCTGACCTGAAGCTTCTGGAAGGTCTGTTTCTCATGTTGTGACCTCTGCTTTGGAGGTGCCTCACTTTGCTTTTCCTCCTGGAAAAAACCTTTCCTCACTTCACCAACAAGTCCAATTCCTCCTATTCGCCCTAAAAGTCTATTTATGTAACCTTTATCACGATTTACAATTATGGAGTTTTTACTAGATTATGTGATTATTTGATTTATATATGTCTTTTCCAGTATGCTTTAAACTTCCTGAAGGCCGGATAGATATCCGTTTATCTGCATTCATATAGGATTGTCTGAGGTAAAGGGGATACTCAATAAATATTTTCTAAACAAATGAATGAACATAGTCCAGGGTGATAAGTGAAGTGCATTTATTCTTTTGATTAAGCAACAAAAATTAACCCTGTTTGACCTTCCTTCCAATAACATTATAAATTCTATCACAAACTTTGAAGACAAGCACATATGGGTTGAATGTATGTGATGAATCCCAGCAAAAGCCCTACAAAATTGAATATAGCCTAAAGGAAGGATATGTTATGTGTGACAGAAGAAAGATTACCAATTTAAAAATCAGAATAGCAAAGTCCCAGGTGTCTTGTTGTACCATACATTAGCCATGTAGCTGTCTTAGTCAGCTCAAGCTGCCATAACAAAAAGAGCATAAACTGTGTGGTTTATAAACAATAAGCTATTATTTCTCATAGTTCTGGAGGGTAAAAGTTCAAGATCAAGGTACCAGCAGATGGGGTGTCTGGTGCAGGCCCACTTTTTGGTTCATAGACTGTAGCTTCTTGATGTATTCTCCCATGGTAGAGGGAGTAAGGCAGTTCTCTGGGGTCTCTTTTTTAAATACACTAATCCTGTCCATAAGGGCTGCCCCCATATGACTTAATTACCTCCCAAAGGCCGTAATTTCTAAGACCATTGCCTTGGGTTGGAATTTGAACATATAAACCCTGGGGAGGACACAAACATTCAGAACATAGCAGTGTCTTATAAAAAAGCATAGTTCTCCAAAGCCTCAGTTTCTTCTTCAATAAAGTGAACATAAGAACCCATCAAACTCAACCAATGGGGTTACTTATATAATGTGTTCACTTAAAAAAAAAAAAAATCCAGGCAGTTTTCCAAATAGACTTCAGTTGTCTCATTTTCCTTAGGCAAAGGTGGACACCCCAATCATGGGTGAAAACCTTTCTTGGAACCCCAGAAACCTGTTGTTCTTATTTCTACAGTGGTATTTTCTCCATTATGCCTATTAGAACCACAAACTTTCTTCCTGGAATACTCTTGTAAGTTTACTTCTCCTGATACTATAGAAAGTGACTCATATGCAAGTCAACCAATATGTTGCCAGGTTGAGCACAAAGGGACTTATATCATCTTATATGAACACTAAAGAATCTCAGGCATACAAGGAAGAGACATGCGCTTTGAAGGAATGTAGTTGAACTTCACATACTGCTTCTACATGACTATCTGTGACCTTCAACAATCATAATTCTCAACTACATCAAAGTTCTGTGAGGATAAGAAATAATGGGTCTAAAACCCAGCAGAGTTTCTACTAGGCAGTATGTGAAAAACAAATGTTAACCATAGCGGTTCTGTTATTATAGATATTGCTGATCACCTTCCTCACATTCATGATATAGAAAAATTTAGAAATAATCAGTCTATGGTATAACCATGTTGTATACTTCTTTATTAATAATTGTATATGGTATTGCAACTCACTTAAAATTTAATAAAGACTTCTGCTTCATATGGATTACCTAAGTGTTTGTGTTTCTCAAACCTCAGAGGAAAATACTTTGTAATTTCTCTACCTAGGAGGTCACATTTGTCCAACACGAAGTAAGAATGTGACTGGGCTTCAAACTCAAGCAATGTGATTATAGAATACCTTGACCACTATTTTGATTATTTCACAATCCTTGATATGTATCCCTATACAAGCATCCGTCCTGATTCTATAGTTTCATATGTCATGTGATTCTCAAAGATGAATGGCATCGGTGCAACTTTTCGCTATAAAGATGAATATGATACAGTCCTTGTTACCAACACTCTTCTAAATAAAACATGATACACAACATTTGTTTTTAAGTGTGATGATGCATGCATACACAACAAATGAGAATTACAAAAAGGAAAATTCCCATATTTCATCGTTTATTACTGGAGAGATCTGATGTTGTGCCTGTAAATTGCTGGTTCAACAAGCTCCCTCTATTATTTTTTTTTTTTAAATCAGCAGACCCCTGGATAACAGTTTGACAAACTGTGTGCACTTGGCCTTGCATGTATTAGGAATTCTATAAACAATTAGTGGATTTGATTGGCACTGATATGTAATAGCATTATATAATAGAAACTATTTTTATCTATATGAACACACAGATAGGTTCAAGCATTTATGAACAAGGTTAATTTAAGGTATAGTGGAATGAAGTGATTATAAAATGGTGATCAATGCAAAGTAGATATTAATAAATGCAACAACCATAGCAGTGAAAGTTTTAATGTCTTAAGGAGGTGACTGAAGGGTCAAAATTCAAATGTCAATGTTTGAACTATAGGAAAGCTGGTAAGCCTTGAAAAATTTAGCCAGATTTCCTAGTTATAAGTAAAATTTGACATAAATAACCACTGGCTTCAAGAAAGAGATCACTTTAGTATATCAAAAATTTTTGTGAAAAAGGAAGTAAGAGTAGCAATGATAGAGAATAAGACAGAGAAGAGAGGAAGGTGGGGAGTTGTAGTAAACTGAATTGTGTTCCTCCAAAAGGTATAGCCACTGGAGCCTAAGAATATGATATTATTTGGTAAAGTGTATTTGCGGATGTAATTTATTTAATGTAAAGTATCTCAATATGACATCTTTCTGGATTTAGAGTGGGTCCTAAATACATTAATAGACATCCTTATAGAATAGGAAAGACACCAAGGAGAAAGCCATGTGAAGATAGAGACAGAGATTGAGGATATGCAGCTACAAGCCCAAGAAACTCAAGGGGGCTTTCAGAAACTCCCAGATTTGTAGCCAAGTCAGATGGAAATGCAGGTAGCCTGGGGATGCTTTCTCATGGCTGGCATCTGAAGTAAGAGCAGTCCTGTTAAGGACCTTGTCCTTTAACTTATAGGATATGAGGCTATTTCTGAGGAGTTAACATTGGAATTGAAAGAGTTAACCCTTACCTTCTGGGGTCTGCACTAATTCCAGGTAGTTAGTGTCAGAATTGAATTGAATTGTAGAACACTCAGTTGGTATTAGAGAATTGGTGTCAGAATCTATGGGAGATTCACTGTTCAGAAAGTGTGCTCTGGAAAGAAGTTCAAGTGTACAGCTTAACAATCTTTAGCTAAAGACTCCAAGAGTGTGACTCATGCATCTAGTCAAATATCTCAGCAGAAGCCAGAAATACAAATGAGCTTATCCATGAAAGATAGTGGAGAACTATCGTCTGATGGCTTATACCACAAGACATACACAAGACACCAACATGGTTTTTAAGAATATTATATCAGCAGAAACATTGCCATTATGGACTGCAAGAGACAGAAATAGGAAACAATGACAAAAGACTGTTGAACTTCTACAATTCTATAAGCAGGAAATGGGATCATGGAGCTACTTAGCTGCATATGTACTATCCTATATAAAAAAAGAAGAATAGCTCTTAGAGTGACACAGATGTTAGAAAGACCACCTGCATCCCAGAGAACAGAACATCAAGCCACAGAGTATGATCTCTGGCTTTGAAATCCAACACAATTTTTTTCTGTTGGGTTTTGAACTTGCTTGTAACCAGTGACCACCATGTTCCTTGTATTATGCAATAAAAATATCTCTTCTACACCTAGGCCACTACTGTATTTTGGAAACAGATGACTTGTTGTGCAGTTCCATACATTCACAGATGGAGAAGAATTCTACTCCCAAAAGGATCCTACTCAGAGTCTCACTCATATATGACTTAGATGAGATTAGGGACTTTTATTTAGATGAGACTTTGGAATTAGAGTTCATGTTATAATAGGTTGGGGCTATCAAGGATATTGAGAGGTGGTAAATGTAGTTTGCATTTAAAACAATGTAAATTTTTGGAGGCCAGAAGGTAGATTTTTAATAGTTTGAATAATGCCCCAAAGACATATCTACCTGGAAGCTGCAAGTGTGACTTTCTCTGGGGTGGGGTGAGGGGGCGGGAAACAAGTCTTTGCAGATGTGATTATGGTAAGGGTCTCACGATGAGATCACCCTTGATTTAGGTTGAGCCTTAAATCCAAAAACAGGTGTTCCCTATAGAGCAGGTAAAGTACAGAGACACAGAGAAGACCGTGTGAAAACAGAGGCAGAAGTCACATGGCTACAATCCCAGCAACACCAAGGATTGCCAGCAGTTACTAGGAGCTAGAAGGGAGGCATGTCACAGATCATTCTTCAGAGCCCCCAGGAAGAATCAACCCTGTTAACACTTTGACTTCAGGCTTTTGGTCTCCTGAATTGTGGGAGAATATATGCCTGTCATTTTAAGCCACCGAGTTTGTGGTAATTTGTTATAGTAGCCCTTGTTGTTTGGAGACAAAAAGAAAAACTAGACATTTTCATTACTAGTGCATTATACACTATAAAGGCAGGATGACTGTTCCACATTTATATTCTCAGCAAAGTGATTCAAAACAAATATTCAAACAGAGCTCTGACCCACCTGTTACATTTCCAGTATTTCCACATTTTTTGACAGAAATAGCTCTGTTTAACTACTGCCTTTGCACACGGAAATTTTATGTTTGTGACTTCATTTCACACTAAAAAATCAACTTGGATACCTTATAAGGCACAACATTATTAGAAAGGACAAAATCGGTGTTATTACTGACATGATATGAATTTTCACTTGTATGCCTATAAATGGAACATTGACAAAAAGAACAGAAAGGGTAAAACAAAATGATCAAAAATTACATAAGAAAGGTTTGAAACCCAACAGGATAAAATAGAAACATTAAGACAATGTTAATAATAAATTTAGAGAGAAAAAAATCGTTTTCCTACCAAAATTCATAGCATACATAAATCCAGAGGAGCAAACGTAAAAGATTCCCCTTCCAACAGAATCAGTTTCTAACTTGAAATATGGTATCTTAATTCCCAATTACATATGCATTTTTTTCTATAGCAGACATTAAGCACAGACAAAATTTTTTAAAATATATACAATGTATAGAACTTAGGTAATAAAAACAAATATACTTACCTCAAAACCGAGAGGCCGTTGTGAATGTAACACACACACACACACACATATATATATGTGTGTGTGTGTATATATATATATATCCAGCAAGGGTAATAAGTGTTGCAAAGTAAGTTATATAATAATTTCACTGTCACGTTGGTTTCTATGTGAGAGACACACATGGGGTTTGAAAGCAAGTCAGTATTTATAATGCAATACAGAGTGTAAGTCATAGTCCAAGATAGGATTTCTGAAATGTCACCAACACATAAATGTACTGCTATATCCAGAAGAAAAACAAAAGCATTGAATACAACCAATGCAGACTGAATGTTAACAGAAAATCTCAATTGCAAACCATATTCTCTCCTTTAAATTTTACATTCCTTTAAGGACAGCCTCAGAGGTTGTGAAAGAAGAATAAGAAAAGATAAAAAAAAATACTCACTATTTACTTAGAAGAATGCTATTTGACATATTTATAACTGGATCAGAAATTGATGACTTTAGATATGCTTCAATCTGTAAAGTTTTTTTTTTTTCTTTTTCTCAAAAGCCCTTTAAAAGAGAGCTGTTTCGTCAAATCCCAAACTATATCTTGTTTGCCAGAAAAATAATGATTGGAAGTAGATGCCAGTCGCTTTTATAAACATAAGTCAACAAATCTAAGATGTAAAGAAATTTTCAGGCCAATGAGAATTAAATAAATGTATTTCAAGAGTTCTAGCATCAGAAATTCAGTTTCATAGATACGTGTCAATCTAAAAGGATACCACATTTAAGTGATGGCTCCATACATTTTATTTATGCTAATATGTAATGTGTTTGCCTCTTTAGTGAAACTGGGTGATGGTGGTTAGTTTGGGTGGCAGAGATGCAGCAATGTGAAAGAAAGCAGTATTTGATATTGCCAGTTATTCATTCTACTGAATTTTTCCTTAAGCAATGGGATGTTCACACTTGTCATTTGAGTAGATGGTATAAATAAAATGACTTTTCTTCTTTTCCTATGGTAAAGAGAAAGAAAAAAAAAAAAAAGAACAAAAAAGGACCACGATAATACTATGTCACAATACGTTTAGAATAAGGACATAGTTATGCTGGCGAGGTGTGGTGGCTAATGCCTGTAATCGCAACACTTTGGGAGGTTTAGGCTGGAATATTGCTTCAGGCCAGGAGTTTAGACCAGCTGGGGCAACATAGCAAGATGCTGTCTCTACAAAAATGTTAAAAATTAGCTGGTGTGGCAGTGCACGCATATAGTCCTAGCTACCTGGAAGGCCGGGGCTGGAGAATCGCTTGAGCCCCAGAGTTTGAGGCTGCCGTGAGCTATGACTGCACCACTTTACTCCAGCCTAGTCTCGGCAATAGAGCCACACCTTATCTCTAAATAAAAAAGTAGTTACACTTATACCTATTTTATGCTTCCTATTAACAAATTCTGCTAGCAAAATACTAAAGTAAGCAGATTAAAATTACATATATAATATCTCCACACCTTGCTTTATACAAAGCCTGGTACGACAAGGCAATGTGCTCTTCACAACATAGAAAACCCTTGATATACGTCTGTGATGGTTTGAATGTGCCCCCTAAAAGCATGTGTTGGAAACTTAACCCCCAGTGCAACAGTGGTGGGAGATGGGACCTACTGGATGGTTTTGAGGTCATGAGAACTCTATCCCCATGAAGAGATTAATGCTGATTATAAAAAGTTTGAGGCTGAGATTTCAATCTTTTCCTTTCTCTCATCCTCACTTTGCCCTTCCACCATGGAACAATGCTACAAGAAAACCCTCACCAGATGTTTAACCCTCAACTTTGGACTTCCCAGCCTCCAATACTGGGAGCCAATAAATTTCTGTTCATTTTAAAGTACTCAGTCTCAGATATTCTTTTATAGTAGCACAAAACAGACTAAAGCATTGTCATTATATAGATTTGTGATTTTACAATTAGATTGTGTGTGTGCGTGCATACCCTATTGGGGAAAAGGAAATATCATGAAACCAGAAGAACTAATTACTACAATTGAGTTCATGAATTTTCAAGTGGTATTAAATAACTTTAACTTTTAGCATCAATTTGTTGGTTTCTGTTCCCTAGGTTGGCTGGGAAAAAGGCATGTGTTATGGTGAAGTGGTGCTTTGTAAAAGGCAATTAGACTTTCCTGGCTCCTGTTACACAAACTGTCCTCAGAAATGCCAACTTGCTTTATGAGATGGTAAATTTTATGTCATCTTGACTGAGCTATGGGATGCCCATATAGTGGTATAACATTATTCTGGGCATTTCTGTCAGGGTATTTTTGAGTGAGTGTAACATTCAAGTTGGTATATTGAATAAAGTAGACTTTCCTCTATAATGTAGGTAAGCCTGAGTAAAACAAAAAGCTGACCCTCCACTGAGTAAGAGGGAATTCCTCCTGCCTGTCAGACTTTTATAGCTGGTACATTGAATTTTTTTTTTTTTTTTTTTTCAGACTGGAACTATACCATCAGCTTTCCTGGGTCTCCAGTCTGTCATCTGCACATCTTGAGACTTGTCAGACTCCACATATATATATGTATGTATGTTTATATTTAAACATATATGCATATATGTGGTTATTTGTGTATGTGTGTGTATCCTATGGTACCATTTCTATGGAGAACTCTAAATTTAATTCTGGTAATTTTCCATGTTTGACTTTTTAAGGTCAACTATGTTATTTGTGTAACTATCTATAAGACTTTGGTCTTGTTATTCTACTTTGTGGAGAAAGCCTGGTTTGGACTTTTTTTCTGGAAGTGCCTGTTTAGTAATTACTGCAACCAGGTATGCTCTCTTGATTGGGCCTAACACAGAATGCATTTGATTTCTCTGAATATTTATATGAATAATTTGTTAATCTATACGTTTTATTTTCTATCCATTAAGTCAGTAATGGATAAACTGTAGCCCGAAGGCCAAAGTCACTCTGTCACCCATTTTTCTGGTAAAGCTTTATTGGAACACAGCCATCGCCATTATTTATGTACCTGTTGTCAATGGCTAGTTTTGCCCTACAAGGATAGGGCCAAACAGTTGTGACAAACACTAAAAGCCAAACATATTTAAAATTTGATCCTGAATAGACAAAAGTTTGCTGAACCTCACATTAAATAAATCTCTAGATAGTTCATTTATATCCCTATAGATATATTATCTACTAAGGAAGGAAAACGGCCTCATCTTCCATATACCCTGTGCTTCCATTAGCCCCTAATGGACCTCATGGCATGGCAGATGATTAAATATGATAGTGATCTGATTTCTTGACTTGAAGATGAAACAAAAGGAAGTAGGGAGGAGAAACAGACCAGGGATATTTAGAAAGTGTAATATGTTTTCTTGGGGGCTAAGAAGCTTCCGTGTTGTACTGTAGTGTTTTTTATTATTATTATTATTCCAAAGAACAAAAAATAATGTGCTTTCTTAGAGCAGAAGCAATGTTTTCATTTTTCAAGTTACTAACAGCAACCACAGTTTCTTGCTTAGAGTAGGTGTCCAAGAAATGTGTTTAATGAATGAATACAAATGAGTAACCTAGGCAAATGTTCTAAGGCCAGAAACACCATGGTGGAGAGCTCAGTGCTATATAAAGGGCAAAGGAGGGAATGGTGAGAAATCAGGTCAGAATACTAAGCACAAATCATATTATGAAAGACCTACAAAACTAAATTAAAGACTTTGATTTTATTATTTAGGTGATGGCATGACCATTGGAGAATATTAATTAGAGGAGTACTATGGGTTGAGTTGTGTTTATATAGAACACCTTAAAAGGTCAATATTAGAATATTAGAATAAATGTATGAAATAAGAAATGGAGAAATAGAGAAATATTATGTGCCTCTTAAAGCAAATAAAAATATACTAAATATTTGACAAATAACTAAATATAAAAATTAAAAGTATATTTTAAATTCATTTATACATTTATAGAACTAAATAAATCACCCACATAGAAAAACATGTAGAGGAAGTAGAATCACTTTATTAGAATGTTTGGAAAGGGTTATGTAATTCACAACAACTGCATGTCTCTATGTCCTCTAACAAGAGATTACACTTTATTCATGTAAGTTGCACCTTGCTGAAAACATGTTCCCCTAGGAAGTTTTAATTGACTTCTACTTTGTATGTCAGAGAGAAATATAAATCTCCAAATTAGTAGAGCATAATGATAAAATTTTGCCTTATGTTCCAAATTTTCTACAAGTCAGTCTGATACGTTAACAATGGCAATACTAATATCATACTGAATGGGCAAAAGCTGGAAGCATTTCCCTTAAAAACCGGCACGAGACAAGGATGCCCTCTCCACCACTCTTATTCAACATAGTCTTGGAAGTTCTAGCCAGGGCAATCAGGAAAGAGAAAGAAATAAATGGTATTCACATAGGAAGAGAGGAAGTCAAATTGTCTTTGTTTCCATTTACATGATCCTATATCTAGAAAATGCCATCAACTCAGCCCAAAAGCTTCTTAAGCTGACAAGCAATTTCAGCAAATTCTCTAGATACAAAATCAGTGTGCAGAAATCACAAGCATTCCTATACACCAACAACAGACAAAGAGCCAAATCATGAATGAAGTCCCATTCACAATTGTCACAAAGAGAAGAAAATACCTAGGAATACAGCTAACAAGGGACGTGAAGGACCTCTTCAAGGAGAACTACAAACTACTGCTCGAGGAAATCAGAGAGGACCCAAACTGATGAACATTTCATGCTTATGGCTCATGAATAAGAAGGATCAATACCATGAAAATGGCATTACAGCTCAAAACAATTTATAAATTCAATGCTATCCCCATTAAACTACCATTGACTTTCTTCACAGATTGGAAAAATAACTATTTTAAAATTCACATGGAACCAAAAAAGAGCTTGTATAGCCAGGACAATCACAGACAAAAAAAACAAAGTTGGAGGCATCATGCTACTTGACTTGAAATTATACTACAATGCTACAGTAACCAAAACAGCATGGTACTGGTACGAAAACAGGCACATAGACCAATGGAACAGAATAGAGAACTCAGAAATAAAACCGCACCTCTACAACCATGTGATCTTCGACAAACCTGACAAAAACAAACAACGGGGAAAGGATTCCCTCTTTAATAAATGGTGCTGGGAAAACTGGTTAGCCACATGCAGAAAATTGAAACTGTACCCTTTCCTTAAACCTTATACAAAAATTAACTCAAGATGGGTTAAAGATTTAAATGTAAAACCCAAAACTATAAAAATCCTAGAAGAATATCTAGGCAATATCATTCTGAAAATAGGCATGGGCAAAAGATTTTATGATGAAATCACCAAAAGCAATTGCAACAAAAGCAAAAATTGACAAATGAGATCTAATTAAACTAAAGAGCTTCTGCACAGCAGAAGGAATTATCATCAGAATTAACAGGTAACCTACAGAATGGGAGAACATTTTTGCAATATATCCATCTGACAAAGGTCTAATATCTGGAATCCACAAAGAACTGAAACAAATTTACAAGAAACAAAAACAAACAACCCCATTTAAAAGTAGGCAAAGGACACGAACAGACACTTCCCAAAAGAAGACATACACGCAACATACAACATAGACACACAACGGTGTAACCAAATACCACGTTCTCACTTTTAAGTGGGAGCTGAACAATTTTGTTCAGCTGCGAGAACATATGGTGTTTGGTTTTCTGTTCCTGGATACAGGGAGGGGAACAACACACACTGGGGCCTGTCAGGGGAGGTCAGAGGAGAGTATCAGGAAAAATAGCTAATGCATGCCGGGCTTAATATCTATATGATGGGTTTATCGGTGCAGCAAATCACCATGGCACACGTTTGCCTACGTAATCCACCTGCACATCCTGCAAGTGTAGGCTGGAACTTAAAATAAAGTACAATGGCAATGCAACCGAAAAGTAAAATGTCAAATGATTGAGTTAAAATAGAGAATCTCTTTAACTAGAAAATGTTTACTTAGAAGGTTACTAGAAACATGATAGACTTTTTCCAATTATTCATATTTTACTTGCATGAAAATATATTCAAACATAAGTAGCATTCATATAGAAGATAAGCATAACGTAGTAAAAAGGGAAGGGACTTTGGAATCAGAGAGCTGGATATAACTTCCAGTACTATCAGGCTAAACATGTGGAATCTTTGGGCAAATCAGATACTTTTCTGTGCCTCAGTTTTGTCATCTGTGAAAGGATGGTATAATACCTTCTTAGCTATGTTCTTATATGTATATTATAGATACTGTCTGTAAAACCAGTGTAACTAAACCAGAAAGTTCTATATAGATCACTTGAATGTATATTTTATAATTTATTCAGCTAAGTTTAAGTACACATCAAAGTTATAGTTTTCATTTGTAAAAGAAAATATGCATCTACATAATACACTGATGAATCAGTTTCCATAAAAGTTACCCCATGTATGTTTCAACAAGACAAATAAAAATTCTCAGTGATATCAGACACCATTTACCTTTTTACTTCCAAAGACTCTAAGTTTTTACCAACTTTTTCTGTCATTATATCATGCGTAAGGGAGACAATATTGATGATGTTTTAAAAATTATTTATTTCATACTTTCTATTTGAATGCTCAAAGAAAACAAAATATGTGCTCTCGGCTGGGTGCGATGGTGCACACCTGTAATCCCAGCACTTTGGGAGGCCGAGGCGGGTGGATCACCTGAGGTCAGGAGTTCAAGACCAGCCTGGCCAACATGGCGAAACCCCGTCTCTGCTAAAAGTACAAAAATTAACTGGGTGAAGTGGCAGGAGCCTGTAATCCCAGCTACTCAGGAGGCTGAGTGAGGCAGGAGAATCACTTGAACTCAGGAGACAGAGGTTGCAATGAGCCGAGATTGTGCCACTGCACTCCAGCCTGGGTAGCAGAGCAAGACTGTCTCAAAAACAAAACACAACAAAACAAACAAACAAACAAAAAACAACAAAAACTGTGTTCTCTGGGAGTTATTGTCATATCCTGATTTTACTTTTTATGTTCACCCTCCCCGCAAAAAAACTACCATGACGCATGATGCATGATGAATGCTGTGTAAGATTTCAGCTTTTGTAATGCATTTACTGAGACCTATTAGAATTTCTATACACTCTTGCATAGTATTTCTTCCAATTAGTTTTATTTGTGGCTTTGGGGACCTTCTTTTATATTGCAGATTTTACATAAAGTAACCAGGAATTGTTCTCATGTAAATTATTGAGAGAACCCTATGCCACCTTTTTCAAAGAAAAATGAAGGAGTGAACTTTATATTATAATCTCATTTAAAATGTTCAAAAATCCCCATATGAATGAAAATCACCCGAATGTTACTTACTGCTACTAAAACGTCACTTTCTAATTATTACCTTTATTATTATTGAGATGGAGTCTTGCCCCGTCACCCAGGTTGGAGTGCAATGGTGTGATCTCAGCTCACCGTAACCTCCACTCCCCAGGTTCAAGCGATGCTCCTGCCTCAGCCTTCCAAGTAGCTGGGACTACAGGCACGTGCCACTATGCCTGGCTAATTTTTGTATCTTTAGTAGAGACAGGGTTTCCCCATGTTGCCCAGGGTGGTCTCGAACTCCTGACCTTGTGATCCTCCTGCCTTGGCCTCCCAACGTGCTAAGATTACAGGCGTGAGCCACCGCATTCTGCCTCTATTATTTTTTTTTTTGTCTGTGGCCAATTAGTCGAGTTACTTGAATCAACAGGCTAATGAATTCTGATTATTTGTTCAATCCTTATCTAGACCTGCTAAACTTAGTTCAATCCTGCATTAATCCTCATCACTATCCCCACCCAACTGCTGTCCAAAGAAGTGCCAGTTATACTTTTCCTCACTAAGGTAAAATAAAAATTAAAGAAAAACAGCATCATTATGTTTTTATTTACATAATGAAGTGGCTAAACGTTTATCGATTTACATGTATACTTCAAACTCAATGTATAGTGTATGCTTCCAGGTAATAGCAATTTGGATCAGACAGATAGCAACTGCTCAGTAGGCATATATGGCTACTGGCTAGTTACACTGGAGAGTCAGAATTAAATCCTTGCCCTAATATCCCAAAAGAAGAAGATTATAGCCCCATCAGATAAACTGTGTATAGAATGAGGGAAATGCAATGTGCTAGGCAACATTGGTGACTCTTGATAACTTAGTGAGTGAGAAGGTAGAATCAAAGCACTTCTCTCATTTGTTGACTTCAAGGAAATATTGCTGGAAAAGAAAAGGAGAATCAGTGGAAAAATACCCACATGGTTTTGTAGACAAGAAAAAACATATTAGAAATTCCACACAAGCAACTACCATATCTTACAGGAAAAGAAATCACCCATATATGTAGAAGATATATGGAAAAAATAGATTTCTTTTAATGCTAATTTGAAAAATGATTTCTTAATGCAGAACAATCAAATATCTCTGTAACCTTTATCCAAAGCTTACATTTCATTCATATCAATTATTGCTTTTGGAAAACATGTCTCCTTGGAGAGCTTTATACAACTGCCATTTTTTTCACAACAGCAGACTAAGATATAAATCATCCAATTAGTAGTTTACATTGATCTAGTTTCATGTAGCAAATTTCATCAAGAAAAGCCAGTCCCATAACAGCTTCCATGAAACAAAATCACACAAAATGCCAAATAGCCAAGTTGAAAAATAGAGATTTTTCTTCATTTGATATTTTTAAATAGATTTTTTAAATGTGTACATTTTGCTTTTATGAAACGTTATTTAGGAAATAACAGCAGTGAAAGATACTGTGACAATCTATTAGAGTAGAAAGGGCATGGTCTTTGGAATCAAAATGAGCTGGGTTTAACTTCAGCATTATCACAGTCTACCTGGGTGGCTTTGGGCATGTTATTTAACTTTTTCTGCTTAAATTTCTCCATCTGCAAATTGATGATATGTGTTTATTTAGAAGGATCCTCACATAAATTTGAGATAATACATGTAGATTACCTAATATATGTAAAAGTTGAGTGAATATAAAGTGTCTATATTTAATAGGCTTTCAAAATATTATAATAGCTATTCACATAGATAATGAGTTCTGATTCTGTGTAACATTTTTATGTAAGAAAAAAACGTAAGTGTAACCTCAAAAGAAAAACATAATGAACCTTCTCATAGATAATTTGAGGGTTTTATTCATCTCTTCAACTAAATTCAAAAGTACATTAGTGTTATTGTTTTCATTAGTACTAAACAAATACACATCTCGGCATTACGAGGAAGAATCAATTTTTATACAAGTCATCCCCAGAGTAATTTCAGTGGGATGGAAAAAACATTGCAATGCAATCAACTGTAATCTGTATCTTTTCTTCTAAAGAACCAAAGTTCTTCACCACTATTATTGGCAAAGTCATTATGCAAAAGTGAGAGAAAATTGAAGGTGCTCCTTTAAATCCTACTCATTTTCTTTTTTTTTTTTCTTTCCTTTAGGTTCTCAAAGAAATACAGTGAAGTTTCTCTGTCCTTTATCTCTGTAGTATGAAAGTATTTTATTCTTCATCTTTCCTCTGAAATATCCACGTAACTGTCTCTATAGCTCTTGAACGCTGAGTCCATTACGGCTCTTTGTGGCGTCACACCTCAAGTATTTGTAATTATCTTACTAAAATCCACTGGATCACCATTAATCAAACTATTGGTGATAAACAACCACCTCTAAAAATCCCAATCTATCACAGTCCGAAACATTTTAAAAAGTTAAATGAATTACTAGAAAAACTAAACAATAAAAATCTATGAAATAAAACCCAAGATTTTTCATGTTTTATATCCAACAAGGCATACTAAATGGTAATATAATCACAACCAACACTGCATAGAGAAATAATTAAATATCTATTTAAGTCATTTATTGCAAATGCAAGTAGTCAATTAATAGAGAAAATATACACAAACTTTTTGTCATTATACAGATGAAACTAAATAAAAATTTATGAGGGAGATGATTAGTCTCCACATTAAAAGCATGCAAATACTCTCTGGGTAAATATTAATAGCAAATATTAATGAGACAAACTCACTTATTAACTTAATCTGGTTTGCATTGGCAGTAGTGCTATCCACAGACAACAATGTATATCTAAACTGTTTCACTATTTTGTTTGATAACACTCACTAAAAAACCGGTCTCACAGTCCTGTGTTGAGAATAGAAACAGTTTTAAAGCAATTTCAATAATCTCATATGAATCACTTAAACTTTCCTTCAAAATGTAGCAAGTGATGCTCTATCTTTAAAATTCATTTTCAGTATTTTATCACTAGTTGTATTTTCAACAATTAACCTTGTCAAATTAAAGTGTTTTGATGAAATAAATAGGCTTATTATAAAATTCCTATACATAAATCTTCTCTTGGAGAAAATAAAACTCAGAATGATCTATCAATTTTTTGAGGGTTTGGTGATATATTCTCACAGATGTGCAATGTCAAGATCACCTATATCATTAATAATTATTTTTTTTTTGAACTTTCATTTCAGGTTCAGTGGTACATATGCTGGTTTGTTGTATAGGTAAACTTGTGTCACAGGGGTTTGTTGTACAGATTATTTAATCGCCCAGGTACTAAGGCTAGTACACAATAGTTATTTTTTCTGATTCTCTCCCTCCTCCCACCCTTTACCCTCAAGTAGGCCCCAGTGTCTACTCTTCCCATCTTTGTGTTCATGAGTTTCTCATCATTTAGCTCCCACTTTTAAGTGAGAACACGCGGTATTTGGTTTTGTTTCTGTATTAGTTTGCTAGGGAAAATAGCCTCTAGCTTCACCCGTATTCCCTCAGAAGACATGAGCTCATTATTTTTTATAGCTGTATAGAATTCCACGGTGCATATATACCACATTTTCTTTATCCAATCTGTCATTTATGGGCATTTATGTTGATTCCACATCTTTACCAATGTGATGTGGTGCAATGAACATTAACATGCATGTGTCTTTATGGTAGACTGATTTCTATTCCTCTGGGTATATATGCAATAATGGGATTGCTGGATGGAATGGTAGTTCTGTTTTTAGCTCTTTGTGGAATTGCCATACCGCTTTCCACAATGGTTGAACTAATTTACACTCCCAACAGTGTGTAAGTATTCCCTTTTCTGTACAATCTCGCCAGCAATTTTTTTTTTTTTTGACTTTTTAAGAATAGCCACTGTGTCTGGTGTGAGATGACATGTCATTGTGGTTTTGATTTGCATTTTTCTAACAATCAATGATGTTGAGGGTTTTTTTCACAAGCTTGTTGGATGCATGTATGTCTTCTTTCAATAAGTGTCTTTTCTTGCCTTTCCCCCCCTTTTTAATTGGGTTTTCTCTTGTAAATTTGTGTAAGTTCCTAAGAGATGCTGGATATACTCAAAAGAATGTAAGTCAGTATACTGAAGAGATATCTGCATTCCCATGTATATTGCAGCACTAGTCACAATACCTAAGATTTGGAAACAACCAAAGTGTCTGTCAACAGACGAATAGATAAGAAAATGTGGTACCTATACACAGAGGAGAACTACTCAGTCTTAGAGAAAATGAGATTTTGTCATTTTCATGAAAACATGGATGAAACTGGAGATCATTATGTTAAGTGAAATAAGTCAGGTGCAGAAAGACAAATGTTGCATGTTCCCATTTATTTGTGGGAAATAAAAATTAAAACAGTTGAACTCATGAAGATAGAGAGTATAAGGATAGGTACCAGAGGCTGGGAAAGGTAGTTGTGTGGGAGGATGGTTAACGGGTAGAAAAATACAACTAGATAAAATGAGTAAGATCTAGTATTTGACAGCACAACAGGGTGACTACAGGCAACAATAATTTATTGTATATTTTGAAATAACTAAAAGAGTAAAATTGGATTGTTTATAACACAAATAATGAATACATGCTTGAGATGATGGATACCCCATTTACCTTGATTTTTTTTTTTTTTTTTTTGAGATGGAGTTTCACTCTTGTCACCCAGGCTGGAGTGCAATGGCACAATCTCAGCTCACTTCAACCTCTACCTCCCAGGTTCAAGCGATTCTCCTGCCTCAGCCTCCCAAGTAGCTGGGATTACAGGAGCCCACTACCACGCCCAGCTAATTTTGTATTTTTAGTAGAGATGGGGTTTCACTATGTTGGCCAGGCTGGTCTTGAACTCCTCACCTCAGGTGATCCACCCACGTCGGCCTCCCAAAGCGCTGGTATTACAGGTGTGAGCCACCACGCCCTGCTCCTGACATGATTAAGTACTGTATGCCTTCAGCAAAGTATCTCTTGTTCCCCATAATATAGATGCCTACTACATACCTGTAAAAATTAAAAATAACCATTTTTCAAACATGCATACTCGTTATTTTTTCAACTTTTATTTTAGATTCAGGGAGAACATGTGTAGGTTTGTTACCTGGGTATAGTGCATGATGCTGAGGTTTGAGGTACAAATGATCCTGTCACCCAGATGCTGAGCAGAGTAAAAAATAGTTTTTCAAACTTTTCCCTCTAGTAGTCCTCAGTGTCTATTGTTGTCATATTTATGTCCATGAGTACTCAACGTTTAGCTTCCACTTATAAGTGAAAGCACGTGGCATTTAATTTTTCTTCCTGCATTAATTTACTCAGGATAATGGCCTCCAGCTGCATCCACATTGCTGAAAAGGACATAATTTTTTTCTATTCTATGACTGCATAGTATTCCATGGTGTATATATACATTGTCTTTGTCCAGTCCACCATTGATGGATACCTAGATTGATTCCAGATTTTTGTAGTTGTGAATAGTGCTGTACTAAACATATGGGTGCATGTGTCTTTTTGGTAGAGGGATGTATTTTCTTTTGGATATATACCCAGTAATAGGATAGCTGGATCAAATGGTAGTTCTAAGTTTTCTGAGAAATCTCCAAACTGCTTTCCAGAGTGTATGAACTAATTTACTAAATCTTGAGAAAAGCGTAAAGTGAACTTGTTTCATCATATAAAAATTAGGGTGAAAAATATAATAAAAATACTTTCTTAA
Source organism: Rhinopithecus roxellana (assembly GCF_007565055.1). Taxonomy (NCBI): domain Eukaryota; kingdom Metazoa; phylum Chordata; class Mammalia; order Primates; family Cercopithecidae; genus Rhinopithecus; species Rhinopithecus roxellana. The sequence goes on from NC_044565.1 coordinate 2,223,521, forward strand.
CTTATGAATACTATAAAATACTTTCCTAACTTATGAATACTGTAAAACTATAGTGTTATATAAACTATATATATAATTATACATATATAACTATACATGTTAAAAAGTTTTGATACAAATGATGTTTATAAAAACAACTTGTGTACTCAAGTAAATTCTTATGCTGTTTTATAGTTTTGGGTTTCATTTAACAGATTAAACTGTCACACGAGTAGTTATATCAGACACAAAGTACCCTGCAAGATGGACAACATTTACACTGATTTCATTCATATTCATTGAGACAAGTTTCCTGATTATGCCCTTTGAAGATTGTAGTTAGGCTTACTACAAAAGTTTTTTAAAAACTTTTATTTTTTGTGTCATCTTGTCATGGCCCAGTAACAAACTGTTCATAGACTTGCATCAAACCACAGACCACACTAAAAGTCCTATGTGATCTGTATATAGTTGTTGTTGTTGTTTGTTTTTTGCATTTGACTTCATTTGTGTGATAGAGAACCCCCAGGTGGTATTTGATGTAGTAAAATAAACATAACTCACATGTATGATATTTTTAGATTTAGACAAATTCATTCTATATTAGATTAAAAGCATGTAGGAAATTGACATTTGCTTCTCCATTCAAGATTCTTGCATGTGACGGTATATCTGAGTTTGTTGGACCACTCTATTAACATGACAACTTGTTTTTGCAATTCATGTTCATATTTTTTTATTTAGAGTATTACCTCTTTAAATAAACATTTATAAGCATTATGATGTTCCAATTCTGCATTCTGTTCTGTTATTTGCTCTTTCTGCTGACTTTCTCACATACTATATTGATTCTTCAATTGACCAGTAATTTTTGTTTGTGAGTCCCTGTTCAGCTGATCTTATTCAATGAAAATCCCAAAGTACCCAAGTTGAACTTGAGCTTTTGTATTTACATGTGCTTCTTTCAGGTTTCTAAGGTAGTGCTCTCTCTGTCTTTAATGTGTACAGTAGACAGAATAAGAGCCCATCCATCCCCCAAATATGCCCAAGGCTCACTTCCTAGAAGCTGTGTATATGTTACTCTATATGGCAAAGGGACATTGCAAGTAGGGTTAATCTAAGAATCTTGGATTATCCAGGTAAGACCTATGTAATCAAAAGCGCCCTTATTCAGGGAGGCAGGAAGGTCATAGCAAGGAAAGTAGATGTCATTATAGAAATGGGGTAAAAGAGAGAGAAAGTTTTGAACTGTTACAGGCTGGCCTTGAAGATGGAGGAGACTCTACAAGCCAAAGAATGCAAAGAGCCTTCAGGAGCTAGAAAAGGCAAGGAGACAAATACTCCCCTACAGCTTCCAGGAAAAAAAAAAACTTCACCTTTTGACACCTTCATTTTAAGACTTCTGATCTTCAATAAGATAATATTCAATGTTTTATTCTGCTAAGTTTGTGGTTACAGCACATTGTTTCACTAAGTTTGTTACAGCAGCAATAGAAAACTATGGCAATATGCATGCAAATCACCTCGGATCTTGTTTAAAAATATAATTTGATAGTATGCCTGGAGAAGAATGACAGGGTCTGTATTTCTAACAAGCTCTTGATAGTGCAGATACTGCTACATGTTTGTGGATCCAACTTTTAGCATCAGAAAGTAGGATAATATTATCTTGAGAAGGCATTAAATAAAATTTGCTATTATTGAGTTTTCACAGAATATACAGGTCATTAAAATTCAAATCTCAAACACCATGTGAAGACATTTTCTTTTAGCACTATTCATGTAGATGAGCTCCCTAACTTTATGAAGGGATCTTATCTCACTTCTCTTCTGGTATAAACTGAATGACCTGCCTTTGTCTCCTGAAGAATATTTACAACTCAAGGCACTAAGTTTATGGTATATGGAAACACAATGCCATGCATATACCATGAGTATCTCCTCAATGATATCTGTGTGCCTTTTGGTAATTCTTGCCAGTATGAACAATTAATTGCTAATTTGAACTTTTGGGTCCTAAATAACAGTAATAATTTTGAAAAGTAAAAGTCAATATCAAAGAGATTAAGGGGTTGATACAACGTGCATGTGGACTTCTTTATATGTTTGAATAAAAGAAATGAAGTTATGGATAAATAGTGAAATCTACATTTTCCATTAATTTCAGTCACTAATTTAAGTCTCTTGTAGATGCACTAAACCATGAACCATATTTACATATTTAATTATATTAATATATTTAATATTAAACATATGTTTATATATTAATTAGTTCATTACTATCCTTACTTTATAAAATTTGTGTGTGTGTGTGTGCGTGTGTGTATGTGTGTGTATATATATTAGTTAGTTCATTGATTGTATATATATTAGTTAGTTCATTTGTATATTCATTAGTTCATTTGATCTTCCAAACAATTTTATAGAGTAAGAATTATCCTAATTTTGGAGACTAGAAAACTCAGACAGACACACATACACACACACAAAAAGACTTCTAGAGAGTCCGCCTAGATATGTAGTAGAAATTTACACATTTAAGAATAACTTCAATATTTATTACCTGGTTGAGCCAAGATCAGAAGGAAACAATACCCTACAACTTGAAAGAGGAAGAGTCAGGAGTGTAATCCAGGACTTTCTTATTACCAAGCCTGTGCTCTTTCCTTTGTTCTCGGTTGATTCTAAAGTTATCCAAAGATAGAGATTTGTAACTTTCAGTACTGTGTAGAATTCTACTACAAGATTACTTATGCATTAACATAGTCTCTTTCATCTACTCCCAGTTAAAAGGATGGCTGGGGAAAATATTTATGGAAAACCATTTGGCCAAAACAAAGGTATATTACTGATGTACATGAGCAGATGAGTACTGGTTGGAAACATAGAGACACACACATAGTAACACAAGCACATACCTACACATGCCACTGATTGTTCTTATTACATATTATTGAGTCACACATTTCTAACCTAAGCTCCTCAACATACTTGATTTCTAATTCCTCCAAAGAGCCTTACCTTTCTCCTAACTTCATCAATCTCAACAGATGACTTTACATCCAGAATATTTAAATCATTAAGCATAGAATTCTCTGATATCTACTACCCCATATTACATATTTTTTTTTACATCAAAAACACTGCTCATGCCTCCAATTTCAAAGGATTAGGTATCATATTCTAAGCTAAACCTTCCACAGGTGCTCTTAACCCCACCTTCTGTTCCCTGGAGATTGGGTTCTATTGATTACTACTGTATCTTTTATCTGAAAATTTCTCCCTCTAACTACTTTTCCTTTGTTAACATGCTTATAGCTCTCTCGCCCTAAAAATTAAGTCCTTCTTGTCCTTCTGTGCCATGTGCCCTGGAAGATAATGTTTTATCTCTTTCTCTTTTCATTTAAACTTTACAAAGAACAACATACCCTAGAGGTCTCTGTCATCTCACCTGACATTTTCTTCCCAACTCACGAGAGTTTAGTTCCTATTCTAGAAAAAGAACTAAAAATCTTTTAATGTAATTGAATTGCCAAATTCAATGGATGTTTCTTCGTACTTCATATTAATACAGTGTTCTCTAATATTTGGCATCACTAATCACTCCATACTTGAGGAAATATCTAATTTCCTCTCATGGCTACTTCTATATTTTTCTTAGAAGTTATTAAATATTAGAGTTCCCTAGATTTCTGTCCTTGAGGTTCTGCTTTTATCATGCATCATACTTCGTTTAGGTAATCACTTCCACTCTCGTAATTTTCACTTGCTCTTGAATGCTGATGACTCAGTAATTTGTATCTCCTATCTGTCCTCTCTCCATCAAACTTTAGTTACGTTATCTCGCTGCCTGATGGCCAATTACCTCGGAATGCTCTCCAAGTGTTTCCCATTATCCAGATTTAAACTGGAATTGATTTTCTTTTCCTACTTGCTACTACTTCATGTATTATCAGTCAACGATTCCACATCTCAGAATCCTCCTTGACATTATTCTTAATTTCTACAATTAATTAAGCAATGATCTGTATCAATTAGAATTCAATCAGGATAAATAAACTACACATTAATTTTAAATGGTAACATAAAGAATTATCAATTATATCAGAAGAATAAAAGGTAAGGATAATTATTTAAAAAATACCCTAGGTCTGAAAGAGAGAATCGCAAGAAGAGACAAACTTGGAAGTGGAATTTTCTTCCCAATATTGTGTTTCAGACATTAATGGAGTAGGTATGCTGGCAGCTCACCAGATGATGGAGTCATTCTCTGGGTTGAACTTGGCCAAAGTTGGTTTACAGTTGCCAGGTAAGCAGAAAATACCTGTTCAGGGTGTAGATTGGTAAAAATTGTGGCTGGGATTTTCAAGCGGGTGACAACACTACGGGGCAGAGATGACAAAGCCTTGTAGAAAGGTCCACAGAGAAAGTCCACACCCAGGGGTTTCTAAATGGCTGAGTGGTGTGGGGCTCTGTCTGTGTCAGGTGATTCCTGATATACCCGTGGGATGCAGGTAGACTAGGGCATATGGATGAGTGCCTAGAGGGAATTAAGGAATGAGGAGCCTGTTCGCAGAATGAACAACAAAAGGCCTGGGGTGCACTACGTCCTTCCTAAGAGAACTGTGATGTGGTGGTAACCAGGCCAGAAATGAGGCTGCCAACTTACCGAGGAACTGCATAATACGGATTGTACCTGTATAGCAGGAGGAAGAAAAGGGCACAAGAAGCACACACAAACCAGGAGGAGAAATATTTTCCTTTCTATAGCAGAAGATTTCTTTCCTGCTGTAAAGAAGAAACGTTCTACAGTGTC